>NW_027423020.1:2500-5000 GCF_048934315.1 Petromyzon marinus
GTCTAATCTATATAAGTAATGTTGAATAAAGCTTATTTTTAATCTTCTTTGAAGGCAGAAAATAGTAAGGTAAAAATAAAGTCCTCTCTATGCTCTGAAGTAACATATAAAAAAAACTAGCAATAAAAAAAAATACCAAGTCTTCGTCTTGGAAAATAACAAAATCTAAAAGAAAAATCTTCTTTGTGGAAAATAGTAAAATAAAAAAACCAAGTCTTCACCTTGGAAAATAACAAAATCTAATCTAAAACATCTTAAATAAAGCTTGTCTGTAGTCTTCTTTGTAGGCAGAAAATAGTACGTTACAGGACTCTCAAACTGATGTATTCCAAAAATAAAGAATTAAAATAACAAAGTCTAATCTATATAAGCGCTCTTGAATAAAGCAGTGTAAAAAAAAAAAATAGCAATATAAAAAAAACCAAGTCTTCGTCTTGGAAAATAACAAAATCTAAAAGAAAAGAAGTCTTCTTTGTGGAAAATAGTAAAATAAAAAAAACCAAGACTTCACCTTGGAAAATAACAAAATCTAATCTAAAACATCTTAAATAAAGCTTATTTGTAATCTTCTTTGTAGGCAGAAAATAGTAAGTTACAGGACTCTCGAACTGATGTAGTCCAAAAATAAAGAATTAAAATAACAAAGTCTAATCTATATAAGTGCTCTTGAATAGGCTTCGTGTAAAAAAATAGCAATAAAAAAATACCAAGTCTTCGTCTTGGAAAATAACAAAATCTAAAAGAAAAGTCTTCTTTGTGGAAAATAGTAAAATAAAAAACCAAGACTTCACCTTGGAAAATAACAAAATCTAATCTAAAACATCTTAAATAAAGCTGGTTTGTAGTCTTCTCTCGAACTGATGTAGTGCAAAAATAAAGAATTAAAATAACAAAGTCTAATCTATATAAGTGCTCTTGAATAAGCTTCGTGTAAAAAATAGCAATATAATAAAAATACCAAGTCTTCGTCTTGGAAAATAACAAAATCTAAAAGAAAGGTCTTCTTTATGGAAAATAGTAAAATAAGAATACCAAGACTTCACCTTGGAAAATAACAAAACCATCTTGAAAAAAGCTTATTTTTAATCTTCTTTGTAGGCAGAAAATAGTAAGGCGAAAATAAAGTCCCCTCTAAGCTCTAAAGTAACAAATACGACGTGTTAAAAAAAAAAACTAACAATAAAAAAAAGAACCAAGACTTCGTCTTGGAAAATAACAATCTAAATTGTGGAAAATAGTAAAATGAAATAAAAACCGACTTCACCTTCGAAAATAACAAAATCAATCTAAAACAAATGACATCTTAAAACAAAACTATTATTTGTTTCGGAGGTTGTCTATGACTGTTCATAGACCGCATAATTTCCACAGAACATTCTCAGAATATCAAGAGAGAAAAGCAGCGTTCTGCGGGAAATCATCTTGGCCAGTGATGTCGTTCTGGGTTTGGTCAGGCCCAGGGAGGTAAGTACCTCGTTATTCTCAAGGGGCCACTTTCCTCTTGCCCCAACCGGGAATCCAAAGAATGTGACCTTGCTAGCCTTCGTCAGCACTTTGACTTGATCACCAAGAGGGGTATAGTACGAAACTTTGTGCGAGGCAGCATCTGACAAGGTATTCTTTGAAAGCTCAAAACGGACGGTGACATCGATCACAACCGCCTCCTCATCTTTTGCAAACACGAGGTCAGGCTTTCTCATCTCTCCCGTCTCGGATATGAACCGTGGCTCTTTGTATACAGACCAGCCCAATCTAGCCGCTTCGTCTGCCAGAATGTTACTGATCTTGTTGTGTCGCGCAATTCTTGCTTTCTGTACTGCAGGACATTGACCGAGAATGTGCGAAAGGGACTCGAGTCTGGCAGAGCATTTCCTGCAGGAACGTAAGGCCCCATCTCTGCCTCTGTTCAAGCTTTCTCTTGTTGGGTAAATATTTGCCCTTAGTTGTAGTGCTGCGATAAAGAAGCATTGTTTAAAGCCGCACCATGGCCTCAACCAAGCATTACTGATTCTATCATGCGCAAAGTTTACAATGCCCCTTCCTTGAACCGGCTTTTCGCACCATCTCTGAAATTCATGCTCCCTCCAATCGCAGGGTCTCGGATATACAGGTTCTTTTGACACCGAGTCCCTGAGAACGAATGTTGGGATTGCATCACTGTCACCCCCTGCTCGTACCCACAAATTACGGTATTCTTCCTCCATACCATGCGAGGACACAATATTACGGGTGATAGCATCGGACGAGTTTGCTATACGTTGCAGCCTTCTAACTTGAACCGAAGGGATTGTTTTTTCCAGTTTCAAGATGGCAAGGCCTCCGTCTCGGGCTCTGGCATATAACAGTCCATCACAAGTTGAAGCGGGAAGGTGGAGCCATCCTTTTACCGCCTTTCTAATCTCTTGGTCCAACCCACGGAGAGTTGATTGCTTGCAGTCCGAGTGGTCTGCAGGATATAACAATCTGGGTAGGGCATAGGCATTGAGTAGTTCAACCTTCT
>NW_027423020.1:15000-17500 GCF_048934315.1 Petromyzon marinus
TTGGCGGGGATGTGTCTCTTGTGGCTCACGGGGCTGTTCGGGTCGCACAGAAATCCCTGGGAATGGGAAAACGGGTCATTTTCGTGTTGCCACATTGCGTACGAACCGCATGAAACTTCCAGAGGCATTTGCAGCAGGAATGCATGTGCACTCAAAAACTTCTATATGTTTCACGGATAGACCCCGTGAAACGCTAGAAATTGGCGGGGATGTGTCTCTTGTGGCTCACGGGGCTGTTAGGGTGGCACAGAACTCCCTCGGAATGGGAAAAGGGGTCATTTTCGTGTTGCCACATTGCATAGGAACGCCATGAAACTTCCAGAGGCATTTGCAGCAGAAAGGCACGTGCACTCAAAAATTTTAATATTTTTCACGCATAGACCCCGTCAAACGCTAGAAGTTGGCGGGGATGTCTCTCTTGTGGCTCACGGGGCTGTTAGGGTCGCACAGAAATGCCTCGGAATGGGAAAACGGGTCATTTTTGTGTGGCCACATTGCATAGGAACGGCATGAAACTTCCAGAGGCATTTGCAGCAGGAATGCATGTGCACTCAAAAACGTCTATATTTTTCACGGATAGACCCCGTGAAACGCTATAAATTGGCGGGGATGTCTCTCTTGTGGCTCACGGGCGCTGTTAGTTAGGGTCGCACAGAAATCCCTCGGAATGGGAAAAGGGGTCATTTTCGTGTTGCCACATTGCGTACGAACGGCATGAAACTTCCAGAGGCATCTGCAGCAGAAATGCATGTGCACTCAAAAACGTCTATATTTTTCACGGATAGACCCCGTGAAACGCTAGAAATTGGCGGGGATGTGTCTCTTGTGGCTCACGGGGCTGTTCGGCTCGCACAGAACTCCCTTGGTCCACCTGATTCGTGCATACAGGCAGCAACTAAAACTCTGTAAACCTGCTGTGAGGACATCTAAACAGTGGACCAGTGAGGCTGTGGAAGATTTGCGGGCGTGCTTAGACTGTACTGACTGGGATATGTTCACGACTGCTACCAATAGTCTGGATGAACTCACAGAGGCTGTGTACATCAGCTTCTGTGAGGACTGCTGTATCCCAACACGTACCAGGGTGAACTTTAACAACAACAAGCCCTGGTTCTCAGCAAAGCTCAAAAGGTTGAGGTTGGAGAAGGAGGAAGCGTTTAGGAGTGGGGATAGAGACAGATTCAAGGAGTCGAAGAACAGGTTTAGCAAAGCGGTGAGAGAGGCTAAACGACTGTACTCAGAGACACTAAAACACCAGTTCTCTACTAACGACGCTGCTTCTGTCTGCCAAAGGGCTCAGGCACATCACCAACTACAAACCCAGAGCGCCCCACACCACTAACGACTCCCGCCTAGCCAACGACCTGAACGAGTTCTACCGTAGATTTGAAAGACAATTGGACTGTCCTGAACCACCCCTTCCCACCCAAGAGGCCCCATCCCCCACCCATACTACAGAAACGACTCTCTCCTTTCAGGAGGGAGAAGTTAATGGGCTTTTCAAGAGGCAGAATCCACGCAAAGCAGCCGGGCCGGACTCTGTCTCTCCAGCCACCCTCAGGCACTGCGCTGGCCAGCTGTCTCCGGTGTTCACCAACATCTTTAACACCTCCCTGGAGACATGCCATGTACCAGCCTGTCTCAAGTCCTCCACCATCATCGCTGTGCCCAAAAAGCTAAGGCCAACAGGACTAAATGATTACAGACCGGTCGCCCTTACATCTGTGGTAATGAAGTCTTTTGAGCGCCTGCTCCTGGCACACCTCAAAGCCATCACAGACCCTCTCCTGGACCCCCTTCAGTTTGCCTACAGAGCCAACAGGTCTGTGGACGACGCAGTTAACATGGCCCTCCACTTCACCCTACAGCATGTGGACGCCCCAGCATCCTACGCCAGGATCCTGTTTGTGGACTTCAGCTCTGCCTTCAACACCATCATCCCTGCCCTGCTTCAGGACAAGCTCTTCCAGCTGAACGTGCCCTACTCCACCTGCAGGTGGATCACAGACTTCCTCTCTGACAGGAAGCAGTGCGTTAAGCCGGGAACAGAAGTCTCTGACTCCAGGTCCATCAGCACGGGAACTCCTCAGGGCTGCGTCCTTTGCCCACTGCTCTTCTCCCTGTATACCAACAGCTGCGCCTCCAATCATCTGTCCGTCAAACTCTTGAAGTTTGTCGGACGACACCACCCTCATTGGGCTGATCTCTGGTGGGGATGAGTCTGACTATAGGTGGGAAGCTGACAACCTGGTGACCTGGTGTAGCCAGAACAACTTAGAGCTAAATGCTCTAAGGACAGTTGAGATGGTTGTGGACTTCAGGAAGAATACAGCCCCACTCACCGCCATCACCCTGTTAGACTCCGCAGTCAAAATTGTGGAGTCCTTCCGCTTCCTGGGCACTATTCTCTGCCGGGACCTCAAGTGGGAACTGAACATCAGCTCCCTCGCCAAGAGAGCTCAACAGAGGATGTACTTTCGACGGCAGCTGAAGAAATGCA
>NW_027423020.1:52500-55000 GCF_048934315.1 Petromyzon marinus
CGGGGCTGTTAGGGTGGCACAGAACTCCCTCGGAATGGGAAAAGGGGTCATTTTCGTGTTGCCACATTGCATAGGAACGCCATGAAACTTCCAGAGGCATTTGCAGCAGAAAGGCACGTGCACTCAAAAATTTTAATATTTTTCACGCATAGACCCCGTCAAACGCTAGAAGTTGGCGGGGATGTCTCTCTTGTGGCTCACGGGGCTGTTAGGGTCGCACAGAAATGCCTCGGAATGGGAAAACGGGTCATTTTTGTGTGGCCACATTGCATAGGAACGGCATGAAACTTCCAGAGGCATTTGCAGCAGGAATGCATGTGCACTCAAAAACGTCTATATTTTTCACGGATAGACCCCGTGAAACGCTATAAATTGGCGGGGATGTCTCTCTTGTGGCTCACGGGCGCTGTTAGTTAGGGTCGCACAGAAATCCCTCGGAATGGGAAAAGGGGTCATTTTCGTGTTGCCACATTGCGTACGAACGGCATGAAACTTCCAGAGGCATCTGCAGCAGAAATGCATGTGCACTCAAAAACGTCTATATTTTTCACGGATAGACCCCGTGAAACGCTAGAAATTGGCGGGGATGTGTCTCTTGTGGCTCACGGGGCTGTTAGGGTCGCACAGAAATCCCTCGGAATGGGAAAACGGGTCATTTTCGTGTTGCCACAATTGGCATACGAACGGCATGAAACTTCCAGAGGCATTTGCAGCAGAAATGCATGTGCACTCAAAAACGTGAATATTTTTTCACGGATAGACCCCGTCAAACGCTCGAATTTGGCGGGGATGTTTCTCTTGTGGGTCACGGGGCTGTTCGGCTCGCACAGAACTCCCTTGGTCCACCTGATTCGTGCATACAGGCAGCAACTAAAACTCTGTAAACCTGCTGTGAGGACATCTAAACAGTGGACCAGTGAGGCTGTGGAAGATTTGCGGGCGTGCTTAGACTGTACTGACTGGGATATGTTCACGACTGCTACCAATAGTCTGGATGAACTCACAGAGGCTGTGTACATCAGCTTCTGTGAGGACTGCTGTATCCCAACACGTACCAGGGTGAACTTTAACAACAACAAGCCCTGGTTCTCAGCAAAGCTCAAAAGGTTGAGGTTGGAGAAGGAGGAAGCGTTTAGGAGTGGGGATAGAGACAGATTCAAGGAGTCGAAGAACAGGTTTAGCAAAGCGGTGAGAGAGGCTAAACGACTGTACTCAGAGACACTAAAACACCAGTTCTCTACTAACGACGCTGCTTCTGTCTGCCAAAGGGCTCAGGCACATCACCAACTACAAACCCAGAGCGCCCCACACCACTAACGACTCCCGCCTAGCCAACGACCTGAACGAGTTCTACCGTAGATTTGAAAGACAATTGGACTGTCCTGAACCACCCCTTCCCACCCAAGAGGCCCCATCCCCCACCCATACTACAGAAACGACTCTCTCCTTTCAGGAGGGAGAAGTTAATGGGCTTTTCAAGAGGCAGAATCCACGCAAAGCAGCCGGGCCGGACTCTGTCTCTCCAGCCACCCTCAGGCACTGCGCTGGCCAGCTGTCTCCGGTGTTCACCAACATCTTTAACACCTCCCTGGAGACATGCCATGTACCAGCCTGTCTCAAGTCCTCCACCATCATCGCTGTGCCCAAAAAGCTAAGGCCAACAGGACTAAATGATTACAGACCGGTCGCCCTTACATCTGTGGTAATGAAGTCTTTTGAGCGCCTGCTCCTGGCACACCTCAAAGCCATCACAGACCCTCTCCTGGACCCCCTTCAGTTTGCCTACAGAGCCAACAGGTCTGTGGACGACGCAGTTAACATGGCCCTCCACTTCACCCTACAGCATGTGGACGCCCCAGCATCCTACGCCAGGATCCTGTTTGTGGACTTCAGCTCTGCCTTCAACACCATCATCCCTGCCCTGCTTCAGGACAAGCTCTTCCAGCTGAACATGCCCTACTCCACCTGCAGGTGGATCACAGACTTCCTCTCTGACAGGAAGCAGTGCGTTAAGCCGGGAACAGAAGTCTCTGACTCCAGGTCCATCAGCACGGGAACTCCTCAGGGCTGCGTCCTTTGCCCACTGCTCTTCTCCCTGTATACCAACAGCTGCGCCTCCAATCATCTGTCCGTCAAACTCTTGAAGTTTGTCGGACGACACCACCCTCATTGGGCTGATCTCTGGTGGGGATGAGTCTGACTATAGGTGGGAAGCTGACAACCTGGTGACCTGGTGTAGCCAGAACAACTTAGAGCTAAATGCTCTAAGGACAGTTGAGATGGTTGTGGACTTCAGGAAGAATACAGCCCCACTCACCGCCATCACCCTGTTAGACTCCGCAGTCAAAATTGTGGAGTCCTTCCGCTTCCTGGGCACTATTCTCTGCCGGGACCTCAAGTGGGAACTGAACATCAGCTCCCTCGCCAAGAGAGCTCAACAGAGGATGTACTTTCGACGGCAGCTGAAGAAATGCAACCTGCCAAAGACAATGATGGTGCA
>NW_027423020.1:60000-62500 GCF_048934315.1 Petromyzon marinus
GTATAGTACGAAACTTTGTGCGAGGCAGCATCTGACAAGGTATTCTTTGAAAGCTCAAAACGGACGGTGACATCGATCACAACCGCCTCCTCATCTTTTGCAAACACGAGGTCAGGCTTTCTCATCTCTCCCGTCTCGGATATGAACCGTGGCTCTTTGTATACAGACCAGCCCAATCTAGCCGCTTCGTCTGCCAGAATGTTACTGATCTTGTTGTGTCGCGCAATTCTTGCTTTCTGTACTGCAGGACATTGACCGAGAATGTGCGAAAGGGACTCGAGTCTGGCAGAGCATTTCCTGCAGGAACGTAAGGCCCCATCTCTGCCTCTGTTCAAGCTTTCTCTTGTTGGGTAAATATTTGCCCTTAGTTGTAGTGCTGCGATAAAGAAGCATTGTTTAAAGCCGCACCATGGCCTCAACCAAGCATTACTGATTCTATCATGCGCAAAGTTTACAATGCCCCTTCCTTGAACCGGCTTTTCGCACCATCTCTGAAATTCATGCTCCCTCCAATCGCAGGGTCTCGGATATACAGGTTCTTTTGACACCGAGTCCCTGAGAACGAATGTTGGGATTGCATCACTGTCACCCCCTGCTCGTACCCACAAATTACGGTATTCTTCCTCCATACCCTGCGAGGACACAATATTACGGGTGATAGCATCGGACGAGTTTGCTATACGTTGCAGCCTTCTAACTTGAACCGAAGGGATTGTTTTTTCCAGTTTCAAGATGGCAAGGCCTCCGTCTCGGGCTCTGGCATATAACAGTCCATCACAAGTTGAAGCGGGAAGGTGGAGCCATCCTTTTACCGCCTTTCTAATCTCTTGGTCCAACCCACGGAGAGTTGATTGCTTGCAGTCCGAGTGGTCTGCAGGATATAACAATCTGGGTAGGGCATAGGCATTGAGTAGTTCAACCTTCTGAGTTGGCTTCAGAGGCGCCTCATCGATTTTCGAGATCCATGTCTTTAGCTGACAATGTAGATCAGGCTGTATAGTGCCAGTCCAAGGGCCAATTTTCAGACCATGGTATTTCGTTGATTCATCTGGTTGGATCATATGGACATCTTTATTTTTGATAGTCCATGGGTCGCAGTTGTTCACCGTATATGAATCTTTGGTTGGGCTTATCATGAAGCCCTGGCACTTTCTGGCCTGAACCTCCAATCCCGATAGCCCACAAAATGATTCCAAGATCGCTAGATTGGCGGCCATACCAACCCAAGATTCGCTCACCAACACCAAATCATCAGCAAACGCAAGAGCTGTCACGTGGTCGGTATCAATGGAGTACCCAACTCCGTGTGACTCTAGGGTGCATATCAAAGGGTCCATGGCAAGATTGAAGAGCAGGGGTGACATGGGGTCACCCTGTTTGACACCAACACGTATGCTAATTTCTCGAGTCGACTCGCCATTGCTTTTGAACGAGGTCGTACACCGATCGTAGGCGTTCTGGATGATGCCCACCACGTGTTCATCTACTTTCTTGTGCCTTAACACCCATAAAATATGAGCATGCGAAACCGAGTCAAAAGCTTTCGCTATGTCGATAAACATGACAGCCAACGGCCTGTGCAATTTCTTAGCATGTCTCATAAGGTCCTGTAGCACCTTAAGATTTTCAGAGCAGCCAGATGCCGCTATAAAACCACGCTGCCTTGGGTTTAAGGGACAAGCACGAGCAAGACGTGCAGTCATTATTCTGGAAAATAATCTCAGAATCATTGAACCGATCGTTATTGGTCTCCAGTTCCCCAATTCTTTCAGCTTTTCATCGTCCATAACCTTAGGAATAAGAATCGTCCTATTCTTTTTCAACTCTTTGGGAATAATTCCTGTAATCATCCATGCATTAAATAGGGCTGTCAGTGTCCGACCCTCGGGGTCGGCAGCACAGATTGCAGCCCTTGTTAGGCCATCTGGCCCAGCTGCTGACGTTGGTTTAATGGCCCGTATGGCAGTCTGAACTTCCTCCACCGAAATTAGGGGCTCAAAGTATTCGTTATTTGCAACACCTGATGACTTAAATTGGCCCAGGCCATTGAATGGCAACACCTTCTCCCATTTTTCGCAGTAAAAACGATATACATCTGCGTTCGGGATTCGGCATTCATGACGTTCAGTGCCATCCAGGACTAAGGACGCAAGAAGAGAGCGGTTCTTAAAGAAGAGCTTCTGGTGCTTCATGAAGCTTCCTCGTTTTTCCGCTCTCTTCTTCATCCAAGATCGTGTGGGTAATATCCTGGGTTTAATAATGTCGTTCTCGGGTTTTGAACGTTTGCCTTTGTTTTTCACCAATCTCATCGGACAAAGCATCAATGCTGTGGCAGTTTCTACGAGGGCATCATGTTGGCCCTCGCCGTTAAGCCAAGCCTTTATTGCCTCCATTGCAGGCTTTTCCAGGGTCCCAGAATTCTCATTCGTAAGCCGCTCAGCTGCTTGAGCGAGTATGGATGAAGTCCCCGTTGTTACATTTGGTGGGGGAGACAATGTCT
>NW_027423020.1:67500-70000 GCF_048934315.1 Petromyzon marinus
GAAAAACGAGGAAGCTTCATGAAGCACCAGAAGCTCTTCTTTAAGAACCGCTCTCTTCTTGCGTCCTTAGTCCTGGATGGCACTGAACGTCATGAATGCCGAATCCCGAACGCAGATGTATATCGTTTTTACTGCGAAAAATGGGAGAAGGTGTTGCCATTCAATGGCCTGGGCCAATTTAAGTCATCAGGTGTTGCAAATAACGAATACTTTGAGCCCCTAATTTCGGTGGAGGAAGTTCAGACTGCCATACGGGCCATTAAACCAACGTCAGCAGCTGGGCCAGATGGCCTAACAAGGGCTGCAATCTGTGCTGCCGACCCCGAGGGTCGGACACTGACAGCCCTATTTAATGCATGGATGATTACAGGAATTATTCCCAAAGAGTTGAAAAAGAATAGGACGATTCTTATTCCTAAGGTTATGGACGATGAAAAGCTGAAAGAATTGGGGAACTGGAGACCAATAACGATCGGTTCAATGATTCTGAGATTATTTTCCAGAATAATGACTGCACGTCTTGCTCGTGCTTGTCCCTTAAACCCAAGGCAGCGTGGTTTTATAGCGGCATCTGGCTGCTCTGAAAATCTTAAGGTGCTACAGGACCTTATGAGACATGCTAAGAAATTGCACAGGCCGTTGGCTGTCATGTTTATCGACATAGCGAAAGCTTTTGACTCGGTTTCGCATGCTCATATTTTATGGGTGTTAAGGCACAAGAAAGTAGATGAACACGTGGTGGGCATCATCCAGAACGCCTACGATCGGTGTACGACCTCGTTCAAAAGCAATGGCGAGTCGACTCGAGAAATTAGCATACGTGTTGGTGTCAAACAGGGTGACCCCATGTCACCCCTGCTCTTCAATCTTGCCATGGACCCTTTGATATGCACCCTAGAGTCACACGGAGTTGGGTACTCCATTGATACCGACCACGTGACAGCTCTTGCGTTTGCTGATGATTTGGTGTTGGTGAGCGAATCTTGGGTTGGTATGGCCGCCAATCTAGCGATCTTGGAATCATTTTGTGGGCTATCGGGATTGGAGGTTCAGGCCAGAAAGTGCCAGGGCTTCATGATAAGCCCAACCAAAGATTCATATACGGTGAACAACTGCGACCCATGGACTATCAAAAATAAAGATGTCCATATGATCCAACCTGATGAATCAACGAAATACCTTGGTCTGAAAATTGGCCCTTGGACTGGCACTATACAGCCTGATCTACATTGTCAGCTAAAGACATGGATCTCGAAAATCGATGAGGCGCCTCTGAAGCCAACTCAGAAGGTTGAACTACTCAATGCCTATGCCCTACCCAGATTGTTATATCCTGCAGACCACTCGGACTGCAAGCAATCAACTCTCCGTGGGTTGGACCAAGAGATTAGAAAGGCGGTAAAAGGATGGCTCCACCTTCCCGCTTCAACTTGTGATGGACTGTTATATGCCAGAGCCCGAGACGGAGGCCTTGCCATCTTGAAACTGGAAAAAACAATCCCTTCGGTTCAAGTTAGAAGGCTGCAACGTATAGCAAACTCGTCCGATGCTATCACCCGTAATATTGTGTCCTCGCAGGGTATGGAGGAAGAATACCGTAATTTGTGGGTACGAGCAGGGGGTGACAGTGATGCAATCCCAACATTCGTTCTCAGGGACTCGGTGTCAAAAGAACCTGTATATCCGAGACCCTGCGATTGGAGGGAGCATGAATTTCAGAGATGGTGCGAAAAGCCGGTTCAAGGAAGGGGCATTGTAAACTTTGCGCATGATAGAATCAGTAATGCTTGGTTGAGGCCATGGTGCGGCTTTAAACAATGCTTCTTTATCGCAGCACTACAACTAAGGGCAAATATTTACCCAACAAGAGAAAGCTTGAACAGAGGCAGAGATGGGGCCTTACGTTCCTGCAGGAAATGCTCTGCCAGACTCGAGTCCCTTTCGCACATTCTCGGTCAATGTCCTGCAGTACAGAAAGCAAGAATTGCGCGACATAACAAGATCAGTAACATTCTGGCAGACGAAGCGGCTAGATTGGGCTGGTCTGTATACAAAGAGCCACGGTTCATATCCGAGACGGGAGAGATGAGAAAGCCTGACCTCGTGTTTGCAAAAGATGAGGAGGCGGTTGTGATCGATGTCACCGTCCGTTTTGAGCTTTCAAAGAATACCTTGTCAGATGCTGCCTCGCACAAAGTTTCGTACTATACCCCTCTTGGTGATCAAGTCAAAGTGCTGACGAAGGCTAGCAAGGTCACATTCTTTGGATTCCCGGTTGGGGCAAGAGGAAAGTGGCCCCTTGAGAATAACGAGGTACTTACCTCCCTGGGCCTGACCAAACCCAGAACGACATCACTGGCCAAGATGATTTCCCGCAGAACGCTGCTTTTCTCTCTTGATATTCTGAGAATGTTCTGTGGAAATTATGCGGTCTATGAACAGTCATAGACAACCTCCGAAACAAATAATAGTTTTGTTTTAAGATGTCATTTGTTTTAGA
>NW_027423020.1:75000-77500 GCF_048934315.1 Petromyzon marinus
CACCTATAGTCAGACTCATCCCCACCAGAGATCAGCCCAATGAGGGTGGTGTCGTCCGACAAACTTCAAGAGTTTGACGGACAGATGATTGGAGGCGCAGCTGTTGGTATACAGGGAGAAGAGCAGTGGGCAAAGGACGCAGCCCTGAGGAGTTCCCGTGCTGATGGACCTGGAGTCAGAGACTTCTGTTCCCGGCTTAACGCACTGCTTCCTGTCAGAGAGGAAGTCTGTGATCCACCTGCAGGTGGAGTAGGGCACGTTCAGCTGGAAGAGCTTGTCCTGAAGCAGGGCAGGGATGATGGTGTTGAAGGCAGAGCTGAAGTCCACAAACAGGATCCTGGCGTAGGATGCTGGGGCGTCCACATGCTGTAGGGTGAAGTGGAGGGCCATGTTAACTGCGTCGTCCACAGACCTGTTGGCTCTGTAGGCAAACTGAAGGGGGTCCAGGAGAGGGTCTGTGATGGCTTTGAGGTGTGCCAGGAGCAGGCGCTCAAAAGACTTCATTACCACAGATGTAAGGGCGACCGGTCTGTAATCATTTAGTCCTGTTGGCCTTAGCTTTTTGGGCACAGCGATGATGGTGGAGGACTTGAGACAGGCTGGTACATGGCATGTCTCCAGGGAGGTGTTAAAGATGTTGGTGAACACCGGAGACAGCTGGTCAGCGCAGTGCCTGAGGGTGGCTGGAGAGACAGAGTCCGGCCCGGCTGCTTTGCGTGGATTCTGCCTCTTGAAAAGCCCATTAACTTCTCCCTCCTGAAAGGAGAGAGTCGTTTCTGTAGTATGGGTGGGGGATGGGGCCTCTTGGGTGGGAAGGGGTGGTTCAGGACAGTCCAATTGTCTTTCAAATCTACGGTAGAACTCGTTCAGGTCGTTGGCTAGGCGGGAGTCGTTAGTGGTGTGGGGCGCTCTGGGTTTGTAGTTGGTGATGTGCCTGAGCCCTTTGGCAGACAGAAGCAGCGTCGTTAGTAGAGAACTGGTGTTTTAGTGTCTCTGAGTACAGTCGTTTAGCCTCTCTCACCGCTTTGCTAAACCTGTTCTTCGACTCCTTGAATCTGTCTCTATCCCCACTCCTAAACGCTTCCTCCTTCTCCAACCTCAACCTTTTGAGCTTTGCTGAGAACCAGGGCTTGTTGTTGTTAAAGTTCACCCTGGTACGTGTTGGGATACAGCAGTCCTCACAGAAGCTGATGTACACAGCCTCTGTGAGTTCATCCAGACTATTGGTAGCAGTCGTGAACATATCCCAGTCAGTACAGTCTAAGCACGCCCGCAAATCTTCCACAGCCTCACTGGTCCACTGTTTAGATGTCCTCACAGCAGGTTTACAGAGTTTTAGTTGCTGCCTGTATGCACGAATCAGGTGGACCAAGGGAGTTCTGTGCGAGCCGAACAGCCCCGTGACCCACAAGAGAAACATCCCCGCCAAATTCGAGCGTTTGACGGGGTCTATCCGTGAAAAAATATTCACGTTTTTGAGTGCACATGCATTTCTGCTGCAAATGCCTCTGGAAGTTTCATGCCGTTCGTATGCCAATTGTGGCAACACGAAAATGACCCGTTTTCCCATTCCGAGGGATTTCTGTGCGACCCTAACAGCCCCGTGAGCCACAAGAGACACATCCCCGCCAATTTCTAGCGTTTCACGGGGTCTATCCGTGAAAAATATAGACGTTTTTGAGTGCACATGCATTTCTGTTGCAGATGCCTCTGGAAGTTTCATGCCGTTCGTACGCAATGTGGCAACACGAAAATGACCCCTTTTCCCATTCCGAGGGATTTCTGTGCGACCCTAACTAACAGCGCCCGTGAGCCACAAGAGAGACATCCCCGCCAATTTATAGCGTTTCACGGGGTCTATCCGTGAAAAATATAGACGTTTTTGAGTGCACATGCATTCCTGCTGCAAATGCCTCTGGAAGTTTCATGCCGTTCCTATGCAATGTGGCCACACAAAAATGACCCGTTTTCCCATTCCGAGGCATTTCTGTGCGACCCTAACAGCCCCGTGAGCCACAAGAGAGACATCCCCGCCAACTTCTAGCGTTTGACGGGGTCTATGCGTGAAAAATATTAAAATTTTTGAGTGCACGTGCCTTTCTGCTGCAAATGCCTCTGGAAGTTTCATGGCGTTCCTATGCAATGTGGCAACACGAAAATGACCCCTTTTCCCATTCCGAGGGAGTTCTGTGCCACCCTAACAGCCCCGTGAGCCACAAGAGACACATCCCCGCCAATTTCTAGCGTTTCACGGGGTCTATCCGTGAAACATATAGAAGTTTTTGAGTGCACATGCATTCCTGCTGCAAATGCCTCTGGAAGTTTCATGCGGTTCGTACGCAATGTGGCAACACGAAAATGACCCGTTTTCCCATTCCCAGGGATTTCTGTGCGACCCGAACAGCCCCGTGAGCCACAAGAGACACATCCCCGCCAATTTCTAGCGTTTCACGGGGTCTATCCGTGAAAAATATCAATTTTTTTTTGACTGCACATGCAT
>NW_027423020.1:85000-90000 GCF_048934315.1 Petromyzon marinus
CTCTTGTTTGTCTCGGTGTCAACCCAGACACAGAATGAAGATGCCCTCTGGGCATCTGATGTTGCTAAACCTATGGCGTCTAGGTCGGCGCTAAAAATGACTAGTATACCTTCCATGACCTTCCATAACTCGTCCTTGGAAAAGGAAGAGGAGATGAACTACGATTTTTACGAACAGATTAAAAGTCTAGTTGAGTCGGATGACTCTTCAGATGACTTTACAGAGGATGATGAGGATGTGGAGGAGTCCTTCCTCGACATATCGGCTGAGGAACCCGTTTTGGGAAAGTTTCCCATTGACACCAAGGGAACTATCACGGTTGTACTGCCTAGTTTGGAGTATATATGCGTTATCTGTAAACAACACATGGGCAAAGCATCCGAACTTGTTGCACATTTTAACATCAAACACAGAGACATTCCTCTGGTGTTTAAGTGCGCTAAATGTGACAAAACCAACTCAAACCACCGATCGATTGCCTGTCATGCCCCCAAATGTGGGGGAATAAAGTTAACTGAGGAAAGCTTACCAATGGTCTGTGAATGTTGCCAGGCACGCTTTGCAACTCTAAGTGGCCTTTCGCAGCACAAGAGGCATGCTCACCCAGTCACCCGTAATGAGGAAAGGATTAAAGATGGTATAAAGGGTACCTCGCAGAGAGGGGTACACCGTAGCTGCTGGTCTTTGAAGGAAGTAGAACAGCTGGCCCTTCTAGAGTTGCAGTTTCAGGGGAAAAAGAATATCAATAAGATCATTGCTGAAGCGCTTGGGACTAAGACCAACAAGCAAGTCTCTGACAAGAGACGGGACCTAAGTAAAAAGACAGGGGCCCCCATGTCAGACAGCTTACATTTTTCTTCTAGGCCTCTTGAGACATTGTCTCCCCCACCAAATGTAACAACGGGGACTTCATCCATACTCGCTCAAGCAGCTGAGCGGCTTACGAATGAGAATTCTGGGACCCTGGAAAAGCCTGCAATGGAGGCAATAAAGGCTTGGCTTAACGGCGAGGGCCAACATGATGCCCTCGTAGAAACTGCCACAGCATTGATGCTTTGTCCGATGAGATTGGTGAAAAACAAAGGCAAACGTTCAAAACCCGAGAACGACATTATTAAACCCAGGATATTACCCACACGATCTTGGATGAAGAAGAGAGCGGAAAAACGAGGAAGCTTCATGAAGCACCAGAAGCTCTTCTTTAAGAACCGCTCTCTTCTTGCGTCCTTAGTCCTGGATGGCACTGAACGTCATGAATGCCGAATCCCGAACGCAGATGTATATCGTTTTTACTGCGAAAAATGGGAGAAGGTGTTGCCATTTAATGGCCTGGGCCAATTTAAGTCATCAGGTGTTGCAAATAACGAATACTTTGAGCCCCTAATTTCGGTGGAGGAAGTTCAGACTGCCATACGGGCCATTAAACCAACGTCAGCAGCTGGGCCAGATGGCCTAACAAGGGCTGCAATCTGTGCTGCCGACCCCGAGGGTCGGACACTGACAGCCCTATTTAATGCATGGATGATTACAGGAATTATTCCCAAAGTGTTGAAAAAGAATAGGACGATTCTTATTCCTAAGGTTATGGACGATGAAAAGCTGAAAGAATTGGGGAACTGGAGACCAATAACGATCGGTTCAATGATTCTGAGATTATTTTCCAGAATAATGACTGCACGTCTTGCTCGTGCTTGTCCCTTAAACCCAAGGCAGCGTGGTTTTATAGCGGCATCTGGCTGCTCTGAAAATCTTAAGGTGCTACAGGACCTTATGAGACATGCTAAGAAATTGCACAGGCCGTTGGCTGTCATGTTTATCGACATAGCGAAAGCTTTTGACTCGGTTTCGCATGCTCATATTTTATGGGTGTTAAGGCACAAGAAAGTAGATGAACACGTGGTGGGCATCATCCAGAACGCCTACGATCGGTGTACGACCTCGTTCAAAAGCAATGGCGAGTCGACTCGAGAAATTAGCATACGTGTTGGTGTCAAACAGGGTGACCCCATGTCACCCCTGCTCTTCAATCTTGCCATGGACCCTTTGATATGCACCCTAGAGTCACACGGAGTTGGGTACTCCATTGATACCGACCACGTGACAGCTCTTGCGTTTGCTGATGATTTGGTGTTGGTGAGCGAATCTTGGGTTGGTATGGCCGCCAATCTAGCGATCTTGGAATCATTTTGTGGGCTATCGGGATTGGAGGTTCAGGCCAGAAAGTGCCAGGGCTTCATGATAAGCCCAACCAAAGATTCATATACGGTGAACAACTGCGACCCATGGACTATCAAAAATAAAGATGTCCATATGATCCAACCTGATGAATCAACGAAATACCTTGGTCTGAAAATTGGCCCTTGGACTGGCACTATACAGCCTGATCTACATTGTCAGCTAAAGACATGGATCTCGAAAATCGATGAGGCGCCTCTGAAGCCAACTCAGAAGGTTGAACTACTCAATGCCTATGCCCTACCCAGATTGTTATATCCTGCAGACCACTCGGACTGCAAGCAATCAACTCTCCGTGGGTTGGACCAAGAGATTAGAAAGGCGGTAAAAGGATGGCTCCACCTTCCCGCTTCAACTTGTGATGGACTGTTATATGCCAGAGCCCGAGACGGAGGCCTTGCCATCTTGAAACTGGAAAAAACAATCCCTTCGGTTCAAGTTAGAAGGCTGCAACGTATAGCAAACTCGTCCGATGCTATCACCCGTAATATTGTGTCCTCGCAGGGTATGGAGGAAGAATACCGTAATTTGTGGGTACGAGCAGGGGGTGACAGTGATGCAATCCCAACATTCGTTCTCAGGGACTCGGTGTCAAAAGAACCTGTATATCCGAGACCCTGCGATTGGAGGGAGCATGAATTTCAGAGATGGTGCGAAAAGCCGGTTCAAGGAAGGGGCATTGTAAACTTTGCGCATGATAGAATCAGTAATGCTTGGTTGAGGCCATGGTGCGGCTTTAAACAATGCTTCTTTATCGCAGCACTACAACTAAGGGCAAATATTTACCCAACAAGAGAAAGCTTGAACAGAGGCAGAGATGGGGCCTTACGTTCCTGCAGGAAATGCTCTGCCAGACTCGAGTCCCTTTCGCACATTCTCGGTCAATGTCCTGCAGTACAGAAAGCAAGAATTGCGCGACATAACAAGATCAGTAACATTCTGGCAGACGAAGCGGCTAGATTGGGCTGGTCTGTATACAAAGAGCCACGGTTCATATCCGAGACGGGAGAGATGAGAAAGCCTGACCTTGTGTTTGCAAAAGATGAGGAGGCGGTTGTGATCGATGTCACCGTCCGTTTTGAGCTTTCAAAGAATACCTTGTCAGATGCTGCCTCGCACAAAGTTTCGTACTATACCCCTCTTGGTGATCAAGTCAAAGTGCTGACGAAGGCTAGCAAGGTCACATTCTTTGGATTCCCGGTTGGGGCAAGAGGAAAGTGGCCCCTTGAGAATAACGAGGTACTTACCTCCCTGGGCCTGACCAAACCCAGAACGACATCACTGGCCAAGATGATTTCCCGCAGAACGCTGCTTTTCTCTCTTGATATTCTGAGAATGTTCTGTGGAAATTATGCGGTCTATGAACAGTCATAGACAACCTCCGAAACAAATAATAGTTTTTTTTAAGATGTCATTTGTTTTAGATTGATTTTGTTATTTTCGAAGGTGAAGTCGGTTTTTATTTCATTTTACTATTTTCCACAATTTAGATTGTTATTTTCCAAGACGAAGTCTTGGTTCTTTTTTTTATTGTTAGTTTTTTTTTTTAAACACGTCGTATTTGTTACTTTAGAGCTTAGAGGGGACTTTATTTTCGCCTTACTATTTTCTGCCTACAAAGAAGATTAAAAATAAGCTTTTTTCAAGATGGTTTTGTTATTTTCCAAGGTGAAGTCTTGGTATTTTTATTATATTGCTATTTTTTACACGAAGCTTATTCAAGAGCACTTATATAGATTAGACTTTGTTATTTTAATTCTTTATTTTTGGACTACATCAGTTCGAGAGTCCTGTAACTTACTATTTTCTGCCTACAAAGAAGATTAGAAATAAGCTTTATTTAAGATGTTTTAGATTAGATTTTGTTATTTTCCAAGGTGAAGTCTTGGTTTTTTTTATTTTACTATTTTCCACAAAGAAGACTTTTCTTTTCTTTTAGATTTTGTTATTTTCCAAGACGAAGACTTGGTATTTTTTTGCTATTTTTTACAGGAAGCTTTATTCAAGAGCACTTATATAGATTAGACTTTGTTATTTTAATTCTTTATTTTTGCACTACATCAGTTCGAGAGAAGACTACAAACCAGCTTTATTTAAGATGTTTTAGATTAGATTTTGTTATTTTCCAAGGTGAAGTCTTGGTTTTTTATTTTACTATTTTCCACAAAGAAGACTTTTCTTTTAGATTTTGTTATTTTCCAAGACGAAGACTTGGTATTTTTTTATTGCTATTTTTTTACACGAAGCCTATTCAAGAGCACTTATATAGATTAGACTTTGTTATTTTAATTCTTTATTTTTGGACTACATCAGTTCGAGAGTCCTGTAACTTACTATTTTCTGCCTACAAAGAAGATTACAAATAAGCTTTATTTAAGATGTTTTAGATTAGATTTTGTTATTTTCCAAGGTGAAGTCTTGGTTTTTTTTATTTTACTATTTTCCACAAAGAAGACTTTTCTTTTCTTTTAGATTTTGTTATTTTCCAAGACGAAGACTTGGTTTTTTTTTGCTATTTTTTTTTTTACACTGCTTTATTCAAGAGCGCTTATATAGATTAGACTTTGTTATTTTAATTCTTTATTTTTGGAATACATCAGTTTGAGAGTCCTGTAACGTACTATTTTCTGCCTACAAAGAAGACTACAGGCAAGCTTTATTTAAGATGTTTTAGATTAGATTTTGTTATTTTCCAAGGTGAAGACTTGGTTTTTTTATTTTACTATTTTCCACAAAGAAGATTTTTCTTTTAGATTTTGTTATTT
>NW_027423020.1:105000-107500 GCF_048934315.1 Petromyzon marinus
TTTGGTGTTGGTGAGCGAATCTTGGGTTGGTATGGCCGCCAATCTAGCGATCTTGGAATCATTTTGTGGGCTATCGGGATTGGAGGTTCAGGCCAGAAAGTGCCAGGGCTTCATGATAAGCCCAACCAAAGATTCATATACGGTGAACAACTGCGACCCATGGACTATCAAAAATAAAGATGTCCATATGATCCAACCTGATGAATCAACGAAATACCTTGGTCTGAAAATTGGCCCTTGGACTGGCACTATACAGCCTGATCTACATTGTCAGCTAAAGACATGGATCTCGAAAATCGATGAGGCGCCTCTGAAGCCAACTCAGAAGGTTGAACTACTCAATGCCTATGCCCTACCCAGATTGTTATATCCTGCAGACCACTCGGACTGCAAGCAATCAACTCTCCGTGGGTTGGACCAAGAGATTAGAAAGGCGGTAAAAGGATGGCTCCACCTTCCCGCTTCAACTTGTGATGGACTGTTATATGCCAGAGCCCGAGACGGAGGCCTTGCCATCTTGAAACTGGAAAAAACAATCCCTTCGGTTCAAGTTAGAAGGCTGCAACGTATAGCAAACTCGTCCGATGCTATCACCCGTAATATTGTGTCCTCGCAGGGTATGGAGGAAGAATACCGTAATTTGTGGGTACGAGCAGGGGGTGACAGTGATGCAATCCCAACATTCGTTCTCAGGGACTCGGTGTCAAAAGAACCTGTATATCCGAGACCCTGCGATTGGAGGGAGCATGAATTTCAGAGATGGTGCGAAAAGCCGGTTCAAGGAAGGGGCATTGTAAACTTTGCGCATGATAGAATCAGTAATGCTTGGTTGAGGCCATGGTGCGGCTTTAAACAATGCTTCTTTATCGCAGCACTACAACTAAGGGCAAATATTTACCCAACAAGAGAAAGCTTGAACAGAGGCAGAGATGGGGCCTTACGTTCCTGCAGGAAATGCTCTGCCAGACTCGAGTCCCTTTCGCACATTCTCGGTCAATGTCCTGCAGTACAGAAAGCAAGAATTGCGCGACATAACAAGATCAGTAACATTCTGGCAGACGAAGCGGCTAGATTGGGCTGGTCTGTATACAAAGAGCCACGGTTCATATCCGAGACGGGAGAGATGAGAAAGCCTGACCTCGTGTTTGCAAAAGATGAGGAGGCGGTTGTGATCGATGTCACCGTCCGTTTTGAGCTTTCAAAGAATACCTTGTCAGATGCTGCCTCGCACAAAGTTTCGTACTATACCCCTCTTGGTGATCAAGTCAAAGTGCTGACGAAGGCTAGCAAGGTCACATTCTTTGGATTCCCGGTTGGGGCAAGAGGAAAGTGGCCCCTTGAGAATAACGAGGTACTTACCTCCCTGGGCCTGACCAAACCCAGAACGACATCACTGGCCAAGATGATTTCCCGCAGAACGCTGCTTTTCTCTCTTGATATTCTGAGAATGTTCTGTGGAAATTATGCGGTCTATGAACAGTCATAGACAACCTCCGAAACAAATAATAGTTTTGTTTTAAGATGTCATTTGTTTTAGATTGATTTTGTTATTTTCGAAGGTGAAGTCGGTTTTTATTTCATTTTACTATTTTCCACAATTTAGATTGTTATTTTCCAAGACGGAGTCTTGGTTCTTTTTTTTATTGTTAGTTTTTTTTTTTTTTTTTACACGTCGTATTTGTTACTTTAGAGCTTAGAGGGGACTTTATTTTCGCCTTACTATTTTCTGCCTACAAAGAAGATTAAAAATAAGCTTTTTTCAAGATGGTTTTGTTATTTTCCAAGGTGAAGTCTTGGTATTCTTATTTTACTATTTTCCATAAAGAAGACCATTCTTTTAGATTTTGTTATTTTCCAAGACGAAGACTTGGTATTTTTATTATATTGCTAGTTTTTACACGAAGCTTATTCAAGAGCACTTATATAGATTAGACTTTGTTATTTTAATTCTTTATTTTTGGACTACATCAGTTCGAGAGTCCTGTAACTTACTATTTTCTGCCTACAAAGAAGATTAGAAATAAGCTTTATTTAAGATGTTTTAGATTAGATTTTGTTATTTTCCAAGGTGAAGTCTTGGTTTTTTATTTTACTATTTTCCACAAAGAAGACTTTTCTTTTCTTTTAGACTTTGTTATTTTCCAAGACGAAGACTTGGTATTTTTTTGCTATTTTTTACAGGAAGCTTTATTCAAGAGCACTTATATAGATTAGACTTTGTTATTTTAATTCTTTATTTTTGCACTACATCAGTTCGAGAGAAGACTACAAACCAGCTTTATTTAAGATGTTTTAGATTAGATTTTGTTATTTTCCAAGGTGAAGTCTTGGTTTTTTATTTTACTATTTTCCACAAAGAAGACTTTTCTTTTAGATTTTGTTATTTTCCAAGACGAAGACTTGGTATTTTTTTATTGCTATTTTTTTACACGAAGCCTATTCAAGAGCACTTATATAGATTAGACTTTGTTATTTTAATTCTTTATTTTTGGACTACATC
>NW_027423020.1:112500-115000 GCF_048934315.1 Petromyzon marinus
AGAAGCAGCGTCGTTAGTAGAGAACTGGTGTTTTAGTGTCTCTGAGTACAGTCGTTTAGCCTCTCTCACCGCTTTGCTAAACCTGTTCTTCGACTCCTTGAATCTGTCTCTATCCCCACTCCTAAACGCTTCCTCCTTCTCCAACCTCAACCTTTTGAGCTTTGCTGAGAACCAGGGCTTGTTGTTGTTAAAGTTCACCCTGGTACGTGTTGGGATACAGCAGTCCTCACAGAAGCTGATGTACACAGCCTCTGTGAGTTCATCCAGACTATTGGTAGCAGTCGTGAACATATCCCAGTCAGTACAGTCTAAGCACGCCCGCAAATCTTCCACAGCCTCACTGGTCCACTGTTTAGATGTCCTCACAGCAGGTTTACAGAGTTTTAGTTGCTGCCTGTATGCACGAATCAGGTGGACCAAGGGAGTTCTGTGCGAGCCGAACAGCCCCGTGACCCACAAGAGAAACATCCCCGCCAAATTCGAGCGTTTGACGGGGTCTATCCGTGAAAAAATATTCACGTTTTTGAGTGCACATGCATTTCTGCTGCAAATGCCTCTGGAAGTTTCATGCCGTTCGTATGCCAATTGTGGCAACACGAAAATGACCCGTTTTCCCATTCCGAGGGATTTCTGTGCGACCCTAACAGCCCCGTGAGCCACAAGAGACACATCCCCGCCAATTTCTAGCGTTTCACGGGGTCTATCCGTGAAAAATATAGACGTTTTTGAGTGCACATGCATTTCTGCTGCAGATGCCTCTGGAAGTTTCATGCCGTTCGTACGCAATGTGGCAACACGAAAATGACCCCTTTTCCCATTCCGAGGGATTTCTGTGCGACCCTAACTAACAGCGCCCGTGAGCCACAAGAGAGACATCCCCGCCAATTTATAGCGTTTCACGGGGTCTATCCGTGAAAAATATAGACGTTTTTGAGTGCACATGCATTCCTGCTGCAAATGCCTCTGGAAGTTTCATGCCGTTCCTATGCAATGTGGCCACACAAAAATGACCCGTTTTCCCATTCCGAGGCATTTCTGTGCGACCCTAACAGCCCCGTGAGCCACAAGAGAGACATCCCCGCCAACTTCTAGCGTTTGACGGGGTCTATGCGTGAAAAATATTAAAATTTTTGAGTGCACGTGCCTTTCTGCTGCAAATGCCTCTGGAAGTTTCATGGCGTTCCTATGCAATGTGGCAACACGAAAATGACCCCTTTTCCCATTCCGAGGGAGTTCTGTGCCACCCTAACAGCCCCGTGAGCCACAAGAGACACATCCCCGCCAATTTCTAGCGTTTCACGGGGTCTATCCGTGAAACATATAGAAGTTTTTGAGTGCACATGCATTCCTGCTGCAAATGCCTCTGGAAGTTTCATGCGGTTCGTACGCAATGTGGCAACACGAAAATGACCCGTTTTCCCATTCCCAGGGATTTCTGTGCGACCCGAACAGCCCCGTGAGCCACAAGAGACACATCCCCGCCAATTTCTAGCGTTTCACGGGGTCTATCCGTGAAAAATATCAATTTTTTTTTGACTGCACATGCATTTCTGCTGCAAATGCCTCTGGAAGTTGCATGCGGTTCGCATGCAATGTGGCGACACGAAAATGACCCGTTTTCCCATTCCGAGGGATTTCTGTGCCACCCTAACAGCCCCGTGAGCCACAAGAGAGACATCCCCGCCAATTTCTAGCGTATCACGGGGTCTATCCGTGAGAAATATTCACTTTTTTGAGTGCACATGCATTCCTGCTGCAAATGCCTCTGGAAGTTTCATGCGGTTCGTATGCAATGTGGCGACACGAAAATGACCCGTTTTCCCATTCCGAGGGATTTCTGTGCCACCCTAACAGCCCCGTGAGCCACAAGAGAGACATCCCCGCCCACTTCTAGCGTTTCACGGGGTCTCTCCGTGAAAAATATCACATTTTTTGAGTGCACATGCATTCCTGCTGCAAATGCCTCTGGAAGTTTCATGCGGTTCGCATGCAATGTGGCGACACGAAAATGACCCGTTTTTTCCCATTCCGAGGGATTTCTGTGCCACCCTAACAGCCCCGTGAGCCACAAGAGACACATCCCCGCCAATTTCTAGCGTTTCACGGGGTCTATCCGTGAAAAATATTCAATTTTTTGACTGCACATGCATTTCTGCTGCAAATGCCTCTGGAAGTTTCATGCGGTTCGCATGCAATGTGGCGACACGAAAATGACCCGTTTTCCCATTCCGAGGGATTTCTGTGCCACCCTAACAGCCCCGTGAGCCACAAGAGAGACATCGCCGCCAATTTCTAGCGTTTCACGGGGTCTATCCGTGAAAAATATTCACTTTTTTGACTGCACATGCATTCCTGCTGCAAATGCCTCTGGAAGTTTCATGCCGTTCGCATGCAATGTGGCAACACGAAAATGACCCGTTTTCCCATTCCGAGGGATTTCTGTGCCACCCTAACAGCCCCGTGAGCCACAAGAGACACATCCCCGCCAATTTCTAGCGTT
>NW_027423020.1:125000-127500 GCF_048934315.1 Petromyzon marinus
GAAGTCTGTGATCCACCTGCAGGTGGAGTAGGGCACGTTCAGCTGGAAGAGCTTGTCCTGAAGCAGGGCAGGGATGATGGTGTTGAAGGCAGAGCTGAAGTCCACAAACAGGATCCTGGCGTAGGATGCTGGGGCGTCCACATGCTGTAGGGTGAAGTGGAGGGCCATGTTAACTGCGTCGTCCACAGACCTGTTGGCTCTGTAGGCAAACTGAAGGGGGTCCAGGAGAGGGTCTGTGATGGCTTTGAGGTGTGCCAGGAGCAGGCGCTCAAAAGACTTCATTACCACAGATGTAAGGGCGACCGGTCTGTAATCATTTAGTCCTGTTGGCCTTAGCTTTTTGGGCACAGCGATGATGGTGGAGGACTTGAGACAGGCTGGTACATGGCATGTCTCCAGGGAGGTGTTAAAGATGTTGGTGAACACCGGAGACAGCTGGTCAGCGCAGTGCCTGAGGGTGGCTGGAGAGACAGAGTCCGGCCCGGCTGCTTTGCGTGGATTCTGCCTCTTGAAAAGCCCATTAACTTCTCCCTCCTGAAAGGAGAGAGTCGTTTCTGTAGTATGGGTGGGGGATGGGGCCTCTTGGGTGGGAAGGGGTGGTTCAGGACAGTCCAATTGTCTTTCAAATCTACGGTAGAACTCGTTCAGGTCGTTGGCTAGGCGGGAGTCGTTAGTGGTGTGGGGCGCTCTGGGTTTGTAGTTGGTGATGTGCCTGAGCCCTTTGGCAGACAGAAGCAGCGTCGTTAGTAGAGAACTGGTGTTTTAGTGTCTCTGAGTACAGTCGTTTAGCCTCTCTCACCGCTTTGCTAAACCTGTTCTTCGACTCCTTGAATCTGTCTCTATCCCCACTCCTAAACGCTTCCTCCTTCTCCAACCTCAACCTTTTGAGCTTTGCTGAGAACCAGGGCTTGTTGTTGTTAAAGTTCACCCTGGTACGTGTTGGGATACAGCAGTCCTCACAGAAGCTGATGTACACAGCCTCTGTGAGTTCATCCAGACTATTGGTAGCAGTCGTGAACATATCCCAGTCAGTACAGTCTAAGCACGCCCGCAAATCTTCCACAGCCTCACTGGTCCACTGTTTAGATGTCCTCACAGCAGGTTTACAGAGTTTTAGTTGCTGCCTGTATGCACGAATCAGGTGGACCAAGGGAGTTCTGTGCGAGCCGAACAGCCCCGTGACCCACAAGAGAAACATCCCCGCCAAATTCGAGCGTTTGACGGGGTCTATCCGTGAAAAAATATTCACGTTTTTGAGTGCACATGCATTTCTGCTGCAAATGCCTCTGGAAGTTTCATGCCGTTCGTATGCCAATTGTGGCAACACGAAAATGACCCGTTTTCCCATTCCGAGGGATTTCTGTGCGACCCTAACAGCCCCGTGAGCCACAAGAGACACATCCCCGCCAATTTCTAGCGTTTCACGGGGTCTATCCGTGAAAAATATAGACGTTTTTGAGTGCACATGCATTTCTGCTGCAGATGCCTCTGGAAGTTTCATGCCGTTCGTACGCAATGTGGCAACACGAAAATGACCCCTTTTCCCATTCCGAGGGATTTCTGTGCGACCCTAACTAACAGCGCCCGTGAGCCACAAGAGAGACATCCCCGCCAATTTATAGCGTTTCACGGGGTCTATCCGTGAAAAATATAGACGTTTTTGAGTGCACATGCATTCCTGCTGCAAATGCCTCTGGAAGTTTCATGCCGTTCCTATGCAATGTGGCCACACAAAAATGACCCGTTTTCCCATTCCGAGGCATTTCTGTGCGACCCTAACAGCCCCGTGAGCCACAAGAGAGACATCCCCGCCAACTTCTAGCGTTTGACGGGGTCTATGCGTGAAAAATATTAAAATTTTTGAGTGCACGTGCCTTTCTGCTGCAAATGCCTCTGGAAGTTTCATGGCGTTCCTATGCAATGTGGCAACACGAAAATGACCCCTTTTCCCATTCCGAGGGAGTTCTGTGCCACCCTAACAGCCCCGTGAGCCACAAGAGACACATCCCCGCCAATTTCTAGCGTTTCACGGGGTCTATCCGTGAAACATATAGAAGTTTTTGAGTGCACATGCATTCCTGCTGCAAATGCCTCTGGAAGTTTCATGCGGTTCGTACGCAATGTGGCAACACGAAAATGACCCGTTTTCCCATTCCCAGGGATTTCTGTGCGACCCGAACAGCCCCGTGAGCCACAAGAGACACATCCCCGCCAATTTCTAGCGTTTCACGGGGTCTATCCGTGAAAAATATCAATTTTTTTTTGACTGCACATGCATTTCTGCTGCAAATGCCTCTGGAAGTTGCATGCGGTTCGCATGCAATGTGGCGACACGAAAATGACCCGTTTTCCCATTCCGAGGGATTTCTGTGCCACCCTAACAGCCCCGTGAGCCACAAGAGAGACATCCCCGCCAATTTCTAGCGTATCACGGGGTCTATCCGTGAGAAATATTCACTTTTTTGAGTGCACATGCATTCCTGCTGCAAATGCCTCTGGA
>NW_027423020.1:137500-140000 GCF_048934315.1 Petromyzon marinus
AAACAGAGAGTGTCCAGGGTGCGAGGAATCGGCCACAACCTTCCTCGCTCGCCTCATGCTCCTTGTCGTGTGCAGGTCCTCGAGGGTTGGTAGATTGCAGGCAATTACCTTCTCAGCAGTGTGCATGATACGCTGCAGTCTGCTCTTGTCCTTGGCAGTGGCAGCAGCGTACCAGACGGTTATGGAGGAGGTGAGGATGGATTCAATGATCGCTGTATAGAATTGCACCATCATTGTCTTTGGCAGGTTGCATTTCTTCAGCTGCCGTCGAAAGTACATCCTCTGTTGAGCTCTCTTGGCGAGGGAGCTGATGTTCAGTTCCCACTTGAGGTCCCGGCAGAGAATAGTGCCCAGGAAGCGGAAGGACTCCACAATTTTGACTGCGGAGTCTAACAGGGTGATGGCGGTGAGTGGGGCTGTATTCTTCCTGAAGTCCACAACCATCTCAACTGTCCTTAGAGCATTTAGCTCTAAGTTGTTCTGGCTACACCAGGTCACCAGGTTGTCAGCTTCCCACCTATAGTCAGACTCATCCCCACCAGAGATCAGCCCAATGAGGGTGGTGTCGTCCGACAAACTTCAAGAGTTTGACGGACAGATGATTGGAGGCGCAGCTGTTGGTATACAGGGAGAAGAGCAGTGGGCAAAGGACGCAGCCCTGAGGAGTTCCCGTGCTGATGGACCTGGAGTCAGAGACTTCTGTTCCCGGCTTAACGCACTGCTTCCTGTCAGAGAGGAAGTCTGTGATCCACCTGCAGGTGGAGTAGGGCACGTTCAGCTGGAAGAGCTTGTCCTGAAGCAGGGCAGGGATGATGGTGTTGAAGGCAGAGCTGAAGTCCACAAACAGGATCCTGGCGTAGGATGCTGGGGCGTCCACATGCTGTAGGGTGAAGTGGAGGGCCATGTTAACTGCGTCGTCCACAGACCTGTTGGCTCTGTAGGCAAACTGAAGGGGGTCCAGGAGAGGGTCTGTGATGGCTTTGAGGTGTGCCAGGAGCAGGCGCTCAAAAGACTTCATTACCACAGATGTAAGGGCGACCGGTCTGTAATCATTTAGTCCTGTTGGCCTTAGCTTTTTGGGCACAGCGATGATGGTGGAGGACTTGAGACAGGCTGGTACATGGCATGTCTCCAGGGAGGTGTTAAAGATGTTGGTGAACACCGGAGACAGCTGGTCAGCGCAGTGCCTGAGGGTGGCTGGAGAGACAGAGTCCGGCCCGGCTGCTTTGCGTGGATTCTGCCTCTTGAAAAGCCCATTAACTTCTCCCTCCTGAAAGGAGAGAGTCGTTTCTGTAGTATGGGTGGGGGATGGGGCCTCTTGGGTGGGAAGGGGTGGTTCAGGACAGTCCAATTGTCTTTCAAATCTACGGTAGAACTCGTTCAGGTCGTTGGCTAGGCGGGAGTCGTTAGTGGTGTGGGGCGCTCTGGGTTTGTAGTTGGTGATGTGCCTGAGCCCTTTGGCAGACAGAAGCAGCGTCGTTAGTAGAGAACTGGTGTTTTAGTGTCTCTGAGTACAGTCGTTTAGCCTCTCTCACCGCTTTGCTAAACCTGTTCTTCGACTCCTTGAATCTGTCTCTATCCCCACTCCTAAACGCTTCCTCCTTCTCCAACCTCAACCTTTTGAGCTTTGCTGAGAACCAGGGCTTGTTGTTGTTAAAGTTCACCCTGGTACGTGTTGGGATACAGCAGTCCTCACAGAAGCTGATGTACACAGCCTCTGTGAGTTCATCCAGACTATTGGTAGCAGTCGTGAACATATCCCAGTCAGTACAGTCTAAGCACGCCCGCAAATCTTCCACAGCCTCACTGGTCCACTGTTTAGATGTCCTCACAGCAGGTTTACAGAGTTTTAGTTGCTGCCTGTATGCACGAATCAGGTGGACCAAGGGAGTTCTGTGCGAGCCGAACAGCCCCGTGACCCACAAGAGAAACATCCCCGCCAAATTCGAGCGTTTGACGGGGTCTATCCGTGAAAAAATATTCACGTTTTTGAGTGCACATGCATTTCTGCTGCAAATGCCTCTGGAAGTTTCATGCCGTTCGTATGCCAATTGTGGCAACACGAAAATGACCCGTTTTCCCATTCCGAGGGATTTCTGTGCGACCCTAACAGCCCCGTGAGCCACAAGAGACACATCCCCGCCAATTTCTAGCGTTTCACGGGGTCTATCCGTGAAAAATATAGACGTTTTTGAGTGCACATGCATTTCTGCTGCAGATGCCTCTGGAAGTTTCATGCCGTTCGTACGCAATGTGGCAACACGAAAATGACCCCTTTTCCCATTCCGAGGGATTTCTGTGCGACCCTAACTAACAGCGCCCGTGAGCCACAAGAGAGACATCCCCGCCAATTTATAGCGTTTCACGGGGTCTATCCGTGAAAAATATAGACGTTTTTGAGTGCACATGCATTCCTGCTGCAAATGCCTCTGGAAGTTTCATGCCGTTCCTATGCAATGTGGCCACACAAAAATGACCCGTTTTCCCATTCCGAGGCATT
>NW_027423020.1:150000-152500 GCF_048934315.1 Petromyzon marinus
TCTGGCTACACCAGGTCACCAGGTTGTCAGCTTCCCACCTATAGTCAGACTCATCCCCACCAGAGATCAGCCCAATGAGGGTGGTGTCGTCCGACAAACTTCAAGAGTTTGACGGACAGATGATTGGAGGCGCAGCTGTTGGTATACAGGGAGAAGAGCAGTGGGCAAAGGACGCAGCCCTGAGGAGTTCCCGTGCTGATGGACCTGGAGTCAGAGACTTCTGTTCCCGGCTTAACGCACTGCTTCCTGTCAGAGAGGAAGTCTGTGATCCACCTGCAGGTGGAGTAGGGCACGTTCAGCTGGAAGAGCTTGTCCTGAAGCAGGGCAGGGATGATGGTGTTGAAGGCAGAGCTGAAGTCCACAAACAGGATCCTGGCGTAGGATGCTGGGGCGTCCACATGCTGTAGGGTGAAGTGGAGGGCCATGTTAACTGCGTCGTCCACAGACCTGTTGGCTCTGTAGGCAAACTGAAGGGGGTCCAGGAGAGGGTCTGTGATGGCTTTGAGGTGTGCCAGGAGCAGGCGCTCAAAAGACTTCATTACCACAGATGTAAGGGCGACCGGTCTGTAATCATTTAGTCCTGTTGGCCTTAGCTTTTTGGGCACAGCGATGATGGTGGAGGACTTGAGACAGGCTGGTACATGGCATGTCTCCAGGGAGGTGTTAAAGATGTTGGTGAACACCGGAGACAGCTGGTCAGCGCAGTGCCTGAGGGTGGCTGGAGAGACAGAGTCCGGCCCGGCTGCTTTGCGTGGATTCTGCCTCTTGAAAAGCCCATTAACTTCTCCCTCCTGAAAGGAGAGAGTCGTTTCTGTAGTATGGGTGGGGGATGGGGCCTCTTGGGTGGGAAGGGGTGGTTCAGGACAGTCCAATTGTCTTTCAAATCTACGGTAGAACTCGTTCAGGTCGTTGGCTAGGCGGGAGTTGTTAGTGGTGTGGGGCGCTCTGGGTTTGTAGTTGGTGATGTGCCTGAGCCCTTTGGCAGACAGAAGCAGCGTCGTTAGTAGAGAACTGGTGTTTTAGTGTCTCTGAGTACAGTCGTTTAGCCTCTCTCACCGCTTTGCTAAACCTGTTCTTCGACTCCTTGAATCTGTCTCTATCCCCACTCCTAAACGCTTCCTCCTTCTCCAACCTCAACCTTTTGAGCTTTGCTGAGAACCAGGGCTTGTTGTTGTTAAAGTTCACCCTGGTACGTGTTGGGATACAGCAGTCCTCACAGAAGCTGATGTACACAGCCTCTGTGAGTTCATCCAGACTATTGGTAGCAGTCGTGAACATATCCCAGTCAGTACAGTCTAAGCACGCCCGCAAATCTTCCACAGCCTCACTGGTCCACTGTTTAGATGTCCTCACAGCAGGTTTACAGAGTTTTAGTTGCTGCCTGTATGCACGAATCAGGTGGACCAAGGGAGTTCTGTGCGAGCCGAACAGCCCCGTGACCCACAAGAGAAACATCCCCGCCAAATTCGAGCGTTTGACGGGGTCTATCCGTGAAAAAATATTCACGTTTTTGAGTGCACATGCATTTCTGCTGCAAATGCCTCTGGAAGTTTCATGCCGTTCGTATGCCAATTGTGGCAACACGAAAATGACCCGTTTTCCCATTCCGAGGGATTTCTGTGCGACCCTAACAGCCCCGTGAGCCACAAGAGACACATCCCCGCCAATTTCTAGCGTTTCACGGGGTCTATCCGTGAAAAATATAGACGTTTTTGAGTGCACATGCATTTCTGCTGCAGATGCCTCTGGAAGTTTCATGCCGTTCGTACGCAATGTGGCAACACGAAAATGACCCCTTTTCCCATTCCGAGGGATTTCTGTGCGACCCTAACTAACAGCGCCCGTGAGCCACAAGAGAGACATCCCCGCCAATTTATAGCGTTTCACGGGGTCTATCCGTGAAAAATATAGACGTTTTTGAGTGCACATGCATTCCTGCTGCAAATGCCTCTGGAAGTTTCATGCCGTTCCTATGCAATGTGGCCACACAAAAATGACCCGTTTTCCCATTCCGAGGCATTTCTGTGCGACCCTAACAGCCCCGTGAGCCACAAGAGAGACATCCCCGCCAACTTCTAGCGTTTGACGGGGTCTATGCGTGAAAAATATTAAAATTTTTGAGTGCACGTGCCTTTCTGCTGCAAATGCCTCTGGAAGTTTCATGGCGTTCCTATGCAATGTGGCAACACGAAAATGACCCCTTTTCCCATTCCGAGGGAGTTCTGTGCCACCCTAACAGCCCCGTGAGCCACAAGAGACACATCCCCGCCAATTTCTAGCGTTTCACGGGGTCTATCCGTGAAACATATAGAAGTTTTTGAGTGCACATGCATTCCTGCTGCAAATGCCTCTGGAAGTTTCATGCGGTTCGTACGCAATGTGGCAACACGAAAATGACCCGTTTTCCCATTCCCAGGGATTTCTGTGCGACCCGAACAGCCCCGTGAGCCACAAGAGACACATCCCCGCCAATTTCTAGCGTTTCACGGGGTCTATCCGT
>NW_027423020.1:177500-180000 GCF_048934315.1 Petromyzon marinus
CTGAGTACAGTCGTTTAGCCTCTCTCACCGCTTTGCTAAACCTGTTCTTCGACTCCTTGAATCTGTCTCTATCCCCACTCCTAAACGCTTCCTCCTTCTCCAACCTCAACCTTTTGAGCTTTGCTGAGAACCAGGGCTTGTTGTTGTTAAAGTTCACCCTGGTACGTGTTGGGATACAGCAGTCCTCACAGAAGCTGATGTACACAGCCTCTGTGAGTTCATCCAGACTATTGGTAGCAGTCGTGAACATATCCCAGTCAGTACAGTCTAAGCACGCCCGCAAATCTTCCACAGCCTCACTGGTCCACTGTTTAGATGTCCTCACAGCAGGTTTACAGAGTTTTAGTTGCTGCCTGTATGCACGAATCAGGTGGACCAAGGGAGTTCTGTGCGAGCCGAACAGCCCCGTGACCCACAAGAGAAACATCCCCGCCAAATTCGAGCGTTTGACGGGGTCTATCCGTGAAAAAATATTCACGTTTTTGAGTGCACATGCATTTCTGCTGCAAATGCCTCTGGAAGTTTCATGCCGTTCGTATGCCAATTGTGGCAACACGAAAATGACCCGTTTTCCCATTCCGAGGGATTTCTGTGCGACCCTAACAGCCCCGTGAGCCACAAGAGACACATCCCCGCCAATTTCTAGCGTTTCACGGGGTCTATCCGTGAAAAATATAGACGTTTTTGAGTGCACATGCATTTCTGCTGCAGATGCCTCTGGAAGTTTCATGCCGTTCGTACGCAATGTGGCAACACGAAAATGACCCCTTTTCCCATTCCGAGGGATTTCTGTGCGACCCTAACTAACAGCGCCCGTGAGCCACAAGAGAGACATCCCCGCCAATTTATAGCGTTTCACGGGGTCTATCCGTGAAAAATATAGACGTTTTTGAGTGCACATGCATTCCTGCTGCAAATGCCTCTGGAAGTTTCATGCCGTTCCTATGCAATGTGGCCACACAAAAATGACCCGTTTTCCCATTCCGAGGCATTTCTGTGCGACCCTAACAGCCCCGTGAGCCACAAGAGAGACATCCCCGCCAACTTCTAGCGTTTGACGGGGTCTATGCGTGAAAAATATTAAAATTTTTGAGTGCACGTGCCTTTCTGCTGCAAATGCCTCTGGAAGTTTCATGGCGTTCCTATGCAATGTGGCAACACGAAAATGACCCCTTTTCCCATTCCGAGGGAGTTCTGTGCCACCCTAACAGCCCCGTGAGCCACAAGAGACACATCCCCGCCAATTTCTAGCGTTTCACGGGGTCTATCCGTGAAACATATAGAAGTTTTTGAGTGCACATGCATTCCTGCTGCAAATGCCTCTGGAAGTTTCATGCGGTTCGTACGCAATGTGGCAACACGAAAATGACCCGTTTTCCCATTCCCAGGGATTTCTGTGCGACCCGAACAGCCCCGTGAGCCACAAGAGACACATCCCCGCCAATTTCTAGCGTTTCACGGGGTCTATCCGTGAAAAATATCAATTTTTTTTTGACTGCACATGCATTTCTGCTGCAAATGCCTCTGGAAGTTGCATGCGGTTCGCATGCAATGTGGCGACACGAAAATGACCCGTTTTCCCATTCCGAGGGATTTCTGTGCCACCCTAACAGCCCCGTGAGCCACAAGAGAGACATCCCCGCCAATTTCTAGCGTATCACGGGGTCTATCCGTGAGAAATATTCACTTTTTTGAGTGCACATGCATTCCTGCTGCAAATGCCTCTGGAAGTTTCATGCGGTTCGTATGCAATGTGGCGACACGAAAATGACCCGTTTTCCCATTCCGAGGGATTTCTGTGCCACCCTAACAGCCCCGTGAGCCACAAGAGAGACATCCCCGCCCACTTCTAGCGTTTCACGGGGTCTCTCCGTGAAAAATATCACATTTTTTGAGTGCACATGCATTCCTGCTGCAAATGCCTCTGGAAGTTTCATGCGGTTCGCATGCAATGTGGCGACACGAAAATGACCCGTTTTTTCCCATTCCGAGGGATTTCTGTGCCACCCTAACAGCCCCGTGAGCCACAAGAGACACATCCCCGCCAATTTCTAGCGTTTCACGGGGTCTATCCGTGAAAAATATTCAATTTTTTGACTGCACATGCATTTCTGCTGCAAATGCCTCTGGAAGTTTCATGCGGTTCGCATGCAATGTGGCGACACGAAAATGACCCGTTTTCCCATTCCGAGGGATTTCTGTGCCACCCTAACAGCCCCGTGAGCCACAAGAGAGACATCGCCGCCAATTTCTAGCGTTTCACGGGGTCTATCCGTGAAAAATATTCACTTTTTTGACTGCACATGCATTCCTGCTGCAAATGCCTCTGGAAGTTTCATGCCGTTCGCATGCAATGTGGCAACACGAAAATGACCCGTTTTCCCATTCCGAGGGATTTCTGTGCCACCCTAACAGCCCCGTGAGCCACAAGAGACACATCCCCGCCAATTTCTAGCGTTTCACGGGGTCTATCCGTAAAAATGTAGCACGCACCAAAACG
>NW_027423020.1:215000-217500 GCF_048934315.1 Petromyzon marinus
TGCGTGGATTCTGCCTCTTGAAAAGCCCATTAACTTCTCCCTCCTGAAAGGAGAGAGTCGTTTCTGTAGTATGGGTGGGGGATGGGGCCTCTTGGGTGGGAAGGGGTGGTTCAGGACAGTCCAATTGTCTTTCAAATCTACGGTAGAACTCGTTCAGGTCGTTGGCTAGGCGGGAGTCGTTAGTGGTGTGGGGCGCTCTGGGTTTGTAGTTGGTGATGTGCCTGAGCCCTTTGGCAGACAGAAGCAGCGTCGTTAGTAGAGAACTGGTGTTTTAGTGTCTCTGAGTACAGTCGTTTAGCCTCTCTCACCGCTTTGCTAAACCTGTTCTTCGACTCCTTGAATCTGTCTCTATCCCCACTCCTAAACGCTTCCTCCTTCTCCAACCTCAACCTTTTGAGCTTTGCTGAGAACCAGGGCTTGTTGTTGTTAAAGTTCACCCTGGTACGTGTTGGGATACAGCAGTCCTCACAGAAGCTGATGTACACAGCCTCTGTGAGTTCATCCAGACTATTGGTAGCAGTCGTGAACATATCCCAGTCAGTACAGTCTAAGCACGCCCGCAAATCTTCCACAGCCTCACTGGTCCACTGTTTAGATGTCCTCACAGCAGGTTTACAGAGTTTTAGTTGCTGCCTGTATGCACGAATCAGGTGGACCAAGGGAGTTCTGTGCGAGCCGAACAGCCCCGTGACCCACAAGAGAAACATCCCCGCCAAATTCGAGCGTTTGACGGGGTCTATCCGTGAAAAAATATTCACGTTTTTGAGTGCACATGCATTTCTGCTGCAAATGCCTCTGGAAGTTTCATGCCGTTCGTATGCCAATTGTGGCAACACGAAAATGACCCGTTTTCCCATTCCGAGGGATTTCTGTGCGACCCTAACAGCCCCGTGAGCCACAAGAGACACATCCCCGCCAATTTCTAGCGTTTCACGGGGTCTATCCGTGAAAAATATAGACGTTTTTGAGTGCACATGCATTTCTGCTGCAGATGCCTCTGGAAGTTTCATGCCGTTCGTACGCAATGTGGCAACACGAAAATGACCCCTTTTCCCATTCCGAGGGATTTCTGTGCGACCCTAACTAACAGCGCCCGTGAGCCACAAGAGAGACATCCCCGCCAATTTATAGCGTTTCACGGGGTCTATCCGTGAAAAATATAGACGTTTTTGAGTGCACATGCATTCCTGCTGCAAATGCCTCTGGAAGTTTCATGCCGTTCCTATGCAATGTGGCCACACAAAAATGACCCGTTTTCCCATTCCGAGGCATTTCTGTGCGACCCTAACAGCCCCGTGAGCCACAAGAGAGACATCCCCGCCAACTTCTAGCGTTTGACGGGGTCTATGCGTGAAAAATATTAAAATTTTTGAGTGCACGTGCCTTTCTGCTGCAAATGCCTCTGGAAGTTTCATGGCGTTCCTATGCAATGTGGCAACACGAAAATGACCCCTTTTCCCATTCCGAGGGAGTTCTGTGCCACCCTAACAGCCCCGTGAGCCACAAGAGACACATCCCCGCCAATTTCTAGCGTTTCACGGGGTCTATCCGTGAAACATATAGAAGTTTTTGAGTGCACATGCATTCCTGCTGCAAATGCCTCTGGAAGTTTCATGCGGTTCGTACGCAATGTGGCAACACGAAAATGACCCGTTTTCCCATTCCCAGGGATTTCTGTGCGACCCGAACAGCCCCGTGAGCCACAAGAGACACATCCCCGCCAATTTCTAGCGTTTCACGGGGTCTATCCGTGAAAAATATCAATTTTTTTTTGACTGCACATGCATTTCTGCTGCAAATGCCTCTGGAAGTTGCATGCGGTTCGCATGCAATGTGGCGACACGAAAATGACCCGTTTTCCCATTCCGAGGGATTTCTGTGCCACCCTAACAGCCCCGTGAGCCACAAGAGAGACATCCCCGCCAATTTCTAGCGTATCACGGGGTCTATCCGTGAGAAATATTCACTTTTTTGAGTGCACATGCATTCCTGCTGCAAATGCCTCTGGAAGTTTCATGCGGTTCGTATGCAATGTGGCGACACGAAAATGACCCGTTTTCCCATTCCGAGGGATTTCTGTGCCACCCTAACAGCCCCGTGAGCCACAAGAGAGACATCCCCGCCCACTTCTAGCGTTTCACGGGGTCTCTCCGTGAAAAATATCACATTTTTTGAGTGCACATGCATTCCTGCTGCAAATGCCTCTGGAAGTTTCATGCGGTTCGCATGCAATGTGGCGACACGAAAATGACCCGTTTTTTCCCATTCCGAGGGATTTCTGTGCCACCCTAACAGCCCCGTGAGCCACAAGAGACACATCCCCACCAATTTCTAGCGTTTCACGGGGTCTATCCGTGAAAAATATTCAATTTTTTGACTGCACATGCATTTCTGCTGCAAATGCCTCTGGAAGTTTCATGCGGTTCGCATGCAATGTGGCGACACGAAAATGACCCGTTTTCCCATTCCGAGGGATTTCTGTGCCACCCTAACAGCCCCG
>NW_027423020.1:227500-230000 GCF_048934315.1 Petromyzon marinus
GAGCTGAAGTCCACAAACAGGATCCTGGCGTAGGATGCTGGGGCGTCCACATGCTGTAGGGTGAAGTGGAGGGCCATGTTAACTGCGTCGTCCACAGACCTGTTGGCTCTGTAGGCAAACTGAAGGGGGTCCAGGAGAGGGTCTGTGATGGCTTTGAGGTGTGCCAGGAGCAGGCGCTCAAAAGACTTCATTACCACAGATGTAAGGGCGACCGGTCTGTAATCATTTAGTCCTGTTGGCCTTAGCTTTTTGGGCACAGCGATGATGGTGGAGGACTTGAGACAGGCTGGTACATGGCATGTCTCCAGGGAGGTGTTAAAGATGTTGGTGAACACCGGAGACAGCTGGTCAGCGCAGTGCCTGAGGGTGGCTGGAGAGACAGAGTCCGGCCCGGCTGCTTTGCGTGGATTCTGCCTCTTGAAAAGCCCATTAACTTCTCCCTCCTGAAAGGAGAGAGTCGTTTCTGTAGTATGGGTGGGGGATGGGGCCTCTTGGGTGGGAAGGGGTGGTTCAGGACAGTCCAATTGTCTTTCAAATCTACGGTAGAACTCGTTCAGGTCGTTGGCTAGGCGGGAGTCGTTAGTGGTGTGGGGCGCTCTGGGTTTGTAGTTGGTGATGTGCCTGAGCCCTTTGGCAGACAGAAGCAGCGTCGTTAGTAGAGAACTGGTGTTTTAGTGTCTCTGAGTACAGTCGTTTAGCCTCTCTCACCGCTTTGCTAAACCTGTTCTTCGACTCCTTGAATCTGTCTCTATCCCCACTCCTAAACGCTTCCTCCTTCTCCAACCTCAACCTTTTGAGCTTTGCTGAGAACCAGGGCTTGTTGTTGTTAAAGTTCACCCTGGTACGTGTTGGGATACAGCAGTCCTCACAGAAGCTGATGTACACAGCCTCTGTGAGTTCATCCAGACTATTGGTAGCAGTCGTGAACATATCCCAGTCAGTACAGTCTAAGCACGCCCGCAAATCTTCCACAGCCTCACTGGTCCACTGTTTAGATGTCCTCACAGCAGGTTTACAGAGTTTTAGTTGCTGCCTGTATGCACGAATCAGGTGGACCAAGGGAGTTCTGTGCGAGCCGAACAGCCCCGTGACCCACAAGAGAAACATCCCCGCCAAATTCGAGCGTTTGATGGGGTCTATCCGTGAAAAAATATTCACGTTTTTGAGTGCACATGCATTTCTGCTGCAAATGCCTCTGGAAGTTTCATGCCGTTCGTATGCCAATTGTGGCAACACGAAAATGACCCGTTTTCCCATTCCGAGGGATTTCTGTGCGACCCTAACAGCCCCGTGAGCCACAAGAGACACATCCCCGCCAATTTCTAGCGTTTCACGGGGTCTATCCGTGAAAAATATAGACGTTTTTGAGTGCACATGCATTTCTGCTGCAGATGCCTCTGGAAGTTTCATGCCGTTCGTACGCAATGTGGCAACACGAAAATGACCCCTTTTCCCATTCCGAGGGATTTCTGTGCGACCCTAACTAACAGCGCCCGTGAGCCACAAGAGAGACATCCCCGCCAATTTATAGCGTTTCACGGGGTCTATCCGTGAAAAATATAGACGTTTTTGAGTGCACATGCATTCCTGCTGCAAATGCCTCTGGAAGTTTCATGCCGTTCCTATGCAATGTGGCCACACAAAAATGACCCGTTTTCCCATTCCGAGGCATTTCTGTGCGACCCTAACAGCCCCGTGAGCCACAAGAGAGACATCCCCGCCAACTTCTAGCGTTTGACGGGGTCTATGCGTGAAAAATATTAAAATTTTTGAGTGCACGTGCCTTTCTGCTGCAAATGCCTCTGGAAGTTTCATGGCGTTCCTATGCAATGTGGCAACACGAAAATGACCCCTTTTCCCATTCCGAGGGAGTTCTGTGCCACCCTAACAGCCCCGTGAGCCACAAGAGACACATCCCCGCCAATTTCTAGCGTTTCACGGGGTCTATCCGTGAAACATATAGAAGTTTTTGAGTGCACATGCATTCCTGCTGCAAATGCCTCTGGAAGTTTCATGCGGTTCGTACGCAATGTGGCAACACGAAAATGACCCGTTTTCCCATTCCCAGGGATTTCTGTGCGACCCGAACAGCCCCGTGAGCCACAAGAGACACATCCCCGCCAATTTCTAGCGTTTCACGGGGTCTATCCATGAAAAATATCAATTTTTTTTTGACTGCACATGCATTTCTGCTGCAAATGCCTCTGGAAGTTGCATGCGGTTCGCATGCAATGTGGCGACACGAAAATGACCCGTTTTCCCATTCCGAGGGATTTCTGTGCCACCCTAACAGCCCCGTGAGCCACAAGAGAGACATCCCCGCCAATTTCTAGCGTATCACGGGGTCTATCCGTGAGAAATATTCACTTTTTTGAGTGCACATGCATTCCTTCTGCAAATGCCTCTGGAAGTTTCATGCGGTTCGTATGCAATGTGGCGACACGAAAATGACCCGTTTTCCCATTCCGAGGGATTTCTGTGCCACCCTAACAGCCCCGTG
>NW_027423020.1:240000-242500 GCF_048934315.1 Petromyzon marinus
GGATGGGGCCTCTTGGGTGGGAAGGGGTGGTTCAGGACAGTCCAATTGTCTTTCAAATCTACGGTAGAACTCGTTCAGGTCGTTGGCTAGGCGGGAGTCGTTAGTGGTGTGGGGCGCTCTGGGTTTGTAGTTGGTGATGTGCCTGAGCCATTTGGCAGACAGAAGCAGCGTCGTTAGTAGAGAACTGGTGTTTTAGTGTCTCTGAGTACAGTCGTTTAGCCTCTCTCACCGCTTTGCTAAACCTGTTCTTCGACTCCTTGAATCTGTCTCTATCCCCACTCCTAAACGCTTCCTCCTTCTCCAACCTCAACCTTTTGAGCTTTGCTGAGAACCAGGGCTTGTTGTTGTTAAAGTTCACCCTGGTACGTGTTGGGATACAGCAGTCCTCAGAGAAGCTGATGTACACAGCCTCTGTGAGTTCATCCAGACTATTGGTAGCAGTCGTGAACATATCCCAGTCAGTACAGTCTAAGCACGCCCGCAAATCTTCCACAGCCTCACTGGTCCACTGTTTAGATGTCCTCACAGCAGGTTTACAGAGTTTTAGTTGCTGCCTGTATGCACGAATCAGGTGGACCAAGGGAGTTCTGTGCGAGCCGAACAGCCCCGTGACCCACAAGAGAAACATCCCCGCCAAATTCGAGCGTTTGACGGGGTCTATCCGTGAAAAAATATTCACGTTTTTGAGTGCACATGCATTTCTGCTGCAAATGCCTCTGGAAGTTTCATGCCGTTCGTATGCCAATTGTGGCAACACGAAAATGACCCGTTTTCCCATTCCGAGGGATTTCTGTGCGACCCTAACAGCCCCGTGAGCCACAAGAGACACATCCCCGCCAATTTCTAGCGTTTCACGGGGTCTATCCGTGAAAAATATAGACGTTTTTGAGTGCACATGCATTTCTGCTGCAGATGCCTCTGGAAGTTTCATGCCGTTCGTACGCAATGTGGCAACACGAAAATGACCCCTTTTCCCATTCCGAGGGATTTCTGTGCGACCCTAACTAACAGCGCCCGTGAGCCACAAGAGAGACATCCCCGCCAATTTATAGCGTTTCACGGGGTCTATCCGTGAAAAATATAGACGTTTTTGAGTGCACATGCATTCCTGCTGCAAATGCCTCTGGAAGTTTCATGCCGTTCCTATGCAATGTGGCCACACAAAAATGACCCGTTTTCCCATTCCGAGGCATTTCTGTGCGACCCTAACAGCCCCGTGAGCCACAAGAGAGACATCCCCGCCAACTTCTAGCGTTTGACGGGGTCTATGCGTGAAAAATATTAAAATTTTTGAGTGCACGTGCCTTTCTGCTGCAAATGCCTCTGGAAGTTTCATGGCGTTCCTATGCAATGTGGCAACACGAAAATGACCCCTTTTCCCATTCCGAGGGAGTTCTGTGCCACCCTAACAGCCCCGTGAGCCACAAGAGACACATCCCCGCCAATTTCTAGCGTTTCACGGGGTCTATCCGTGAAACATATAGAAGTTTTTGAGTGCACATGCATTCCTGCTGCAAATGCCTCTGGAAGTTTCATGCGGTTCGTACGCAATGTGGCAACACGAAAATGACCCGTTTTCCCATTCCCAGGGATTTCTGTGCGACCCGAACAGCCCCGTGAGCCACAAGAGACACATCCCCGCCAATTTCTAGCGTTTCACGGGGTCTATCCGTGAAAAATATCAATTTTTTTTTGACTGCACATGCATTTCTGCTGCAAATGCCTCTGGAAGTTGCATGCGGTTCGCATGCAATGTGGCGACACGAAAATGACCCGTTTTCCCATTCCGAGGGATTTCTGTGCCACCCTAACAGCCCCGTGAGCCACAAGAGAGACATCCCCGCCAATTTCTAGCGTATCACGGGGTCTATCCGTGAGAAATATTCACTTTTTTGAGTGCACATGCATTCCTGCTGCAAATGCCTCTGGAAGTTTCATGCGGTTCGTATGCAATGTGGCGACACGAAAATGACCCGTTTTCCCATTCCGAGGGATTTCTGTGCCACCCTAACAGCCCCGTGAGCCACAAGAGAGACATCCCCGCCCACTTCTAGCGTTTCACGGGGTCTCTCCGTGAAAAATATCACATTTTTTGAGTGCACATGCATTCCTGCTGCAAATGCCTCTGGAAGTTTCATGCGGTTCGCATGCAATGTGGCGACACGAAAATGACCCGTTTTTTCCCATTCCGAGGGATTTCTGTGCCACCCTAACAGCCCCGTGAGCCACAAGAGACACATCCCCGCCAATTTCTAGCGTTTCACGGGGTCTATCCGTGAAAAATATTCAATTTTTTGACTGCACATGCATTTCTGCTGCAAATGCCTCTGGAAGTTTCATGCGGTTCGCATGCAATGTGGCGACACGAAAATGACCCGTTTTCCCATTCCGAGGGATTTCTGTGCCACCCTAACAGCCCCGTGAGCCACAAGAGAGACATCGCCGCCAATTTCTAGCGTTTCACGGGGTCTATCCGTGAAAAATATTCACTTTTTTGACT
>NW_027423020.1:250000-252500 GCF_048934315.1 Petromyzon marinus
TGACAAGAGACGGGACCTAAGTAAAAAGACAGGGGCCCCCATGTCAGACAGCTTACATTTTTCTTCTAGGCCTCTTGAGACATTGTCTCCCCCACCAAATGTAACAACGGGGACTTCATCCATACTCGCTCAAGCAGCTGAGCGGCTTACGAATGAGAATTCTGGGACCCTGGAAAAGCCTGCAATGGAGGCAATAAAGGCTTGGCTTAACGGCGAGGGCCAACATGATGCCCTCGTAGAAACTGCCACAGCATTGATGCTTTGTCCGATGAGATTGGTGAAAAACAAAGGCAAACGTTCAAAACCCGAGAACGACATTATTAAACCCAGGATATTACCCACACGATCTTGGATGAAGAAGAGAGCGGAAAAACGAGGAAGCTTCATGAAGCACCAGAAGCTCTTCTTTAAGAACCGCTCTCTTCTTGCGTCCTTAGTCCTGGATGGCACTGAACGTCATGAATGCCGAATCCCGAACGCAGATGTATATCGTTTTTACTGCGAAAAATGGGAGAAGGTGTTGCCATTCAATGGCCTGGGCCAATTTAAGTCATCAGGTGTTGCAAATAACGAATACTTTGAGCCCCTAATTTCGGTGGAGGAAGTTCAGACTGCCATACGGGCCATTAAACCAACGTCAGCAGCTGGGCCAGATGGCCTAACAAGGGCTGCAATCTGTGCTGCCGACCCCGAGGGTCGGACACTGACAGCCCTATTTAATGCATGGATGATTACAGGAATTATTCCCAAAGAGTTGAAAAAGAATAGGACGATTCTTATTCCTAAGGTTATGGACGATGAAAAGCTGAAAGAATTGGGGAACTGGAGACCAATAACGATTGGTTCAATGATTCTGAGATTATTTTCCAGAATAATGACTGCACGTCTTGCTCGTGCTTGTCCCTTAAACCCAAGGCAGCGTGGTTTTATAGCGGCATCTGGCTGCTCTGAAAATCTTAAGGTGCTACAGGACCTTATGAGACACGCTAAGAAATTGCACAGGCCGTTGGCTGTCATGTTCATCGACATAGCGAAAGCTTTTGACTCGGTTTCGCATGCTCATATTTTATGGGTGTTAAGGCACAAGAAAGTAGATGAACACGTGGTGGGCATCATCCAGAACGCCTACGATCGGTGTACGACCTCGTTCAAAAGCAATGGCGAGTCGACTCGAGAAATTAGCATACGTGTTGGTGTCAAACAGGGTGACCCCATGTCACCCCTGCTCTTCAATCTTGCCATGGACCCTTTGATATGCACCCTAGAGTCACACGGAGTTGGGTACTCCATTGATACCGACCACGTGACAGCTCTTGCGTTTGCTGATGATTTGGTGTTGGTGAGCGAATCTTGGGTTGGTATGGCCGCCAATCTAGCGATCTTGGAATCATTTTGTGGGCTATCGGGATTGGAGGTTCAGGCCAGAAAGTGCCAGGGCTTCATGATAAGCCCAACCAAAGATTCATATACGGTGAACAACTGCGACCCATGGACTATCAAAAATAAAGATGTCCATATGATCCAACCTGATGAATCAACGAAATACCTTGGTCTGAAAATTGGCCCTTGGACTGGCACTATACAGCCTGATCTACATTGTCAGCTAAAGACATGGATCTCGAAAATCGATGAGGCGCCTCTGAAGCCAACTCAGAAGGTTGAACTACTCAATGCCTATGCCCTACCCAGATTGTTATATCCTGCAGACCACTCGGACTGCAAGCAATCAACTCTCCGTGGGTTGGACCAAGAGATTAGAAAGGCGGTAAAAGGATGGCTCCACCTTCCCACTTCAACTTGTGATGGACTGTTATATGCCAGAGCCCGAGACGGAGGCCTTGCCATCTTGAAACTGGAAAAAACAATCCCTTCGGTTCAAGTTAGAAGGCTGCAACGTATAGCAAACTCGTCCGATGCTATCACCCGTAATATTGTGTCCTCGCAGGGTATGGAGGAAGAATACCGTAATTTGTGGGTACGAGCAGGGGGTGACAGTGATGCAATCCCAACATTCGTTCTCAGGGACTCGGTGTCAAAAGAACCTGTATATCCGAGACCCTGCGATTGGAGGGAGCATGAATTTCAGAGATGGTGCGAAAAGCCGGTTCAAGGAAGGGGCATTGTAAACTTTGCGCATGATAGAATCAGTAATGCTTGGTTGAGGCCATGGTGCGGCTTTAAACAATGCTTCTTTATCGCAGCACTACAACTAAGGGCAAATATTTACCCAACAAGAGAAAGCTTGAACAGAGGCAGAGATGGGGCCTTACGTTCCTGCAGGAAATGCTCTGCCAGACTCGAGTCCCTTTCGCACATTCTCGGTCAATGTCCTGCAGTACAGAAAGCAAGAATTGCGCGACATAACAAGATCAGTAACATTCTGGCAGACGAAGCGGCTAGATTGGGCTGGTCTGTATACAAAGAGCCACGGTTCATATCCGAGACGGGAGAGATGAGAAAGCCTGACCTCGTGTTTGCAAAAGATGAGGAGGCGGTTGTG
>NW_027423020.1:257500-260000 GCF_048934315.1 Petromyzon marinus
CTGTCCTTAGAGCATTTAGCTCTAAGTTGTTCTGGCTACACCAGGTCACCAGGTTGTCAGCTTCCCACCTATAGTCAGACTCATCCCCACCAGAGATCAGCCCAATGAGGGTGGTGTCGTCCGACAAACTTCAAGAGTTTGACGGACAGATGATTGGAGGCGCAGCTGTTGGTATACAGGGAGAAGAGCAGTGGGCAAAGGACGCAGCCCTGAGGAGTTCCCGTGCTGATGGACCTGGAGTCAGAGACTTCTGTTCCCGGCTTAACGCACTGCTTCCTGTCAGAGAGGAAGTCTGTGATCCACCTGCAGGTGGAGTAGGGCACGTTCAGCTGGAAGAGCTTGTCCTGAAGCAGGGCAGGGATGATGGTGTTGAAGGCAGAGCTGAAGTCCACAAACAGGATCCTGGCGTAGGATGCTGGGGCGTCCACATGCTGTAGGGTGAAGTGGAGGGCCATGTTAACTGCGTCGTCCACAGACCTGTTGGCTCTGTAGGCCAACTGAAGGGGGTCCAGGAGAGGGTCTGTGATGGCTTTGAGGTGTGCCAGGAGCAGGCGCTCAAAAGACTTCATTACCACAGATGTAAGGGCGACCGGTCTGTAATCATTTAGTCCTGTTGGCCTTAGCTTTTTGGGCACAGCGATGATGGTGGAGGACTTGAGACAGGCTGGTACATGGCATGTCTCCAGGGAGGTGTTAAAGATGTTGGTGAACACCGGAGACAGCTGGTCAGCGCAGTGCCTGAGGGTGGCTGGAGAGACAGAGTCCGGCCCGGCTGCTTTGCGTGGATTCTGCCTCTTGAAAAGCCCATTAACTTCTCCCTCCTGAAAGGAGAGAGTCGTTTCTGTAGTATGGGTGGGGGATGGGGCCTCTTGGGTGGGAAGGGGTGGTTCAGGACAGTCCAATTGTCTTTCAAATCTACGGTAGAACTCGTTCAGGTCGTTGGCTAGGCGGGAGTCGTTAGTGGTGTGGGGCGCTCTGGGTTTGTAGTTGGTGATGTGCCTGAGCCCTTTGGCAGACAGAAGCAGCGTCGTTAGTAGAGAACTGGTGTTTTAGTGTCTCTGAGTACAGTCGTTTAGCCTCTCTCACCGCTTTGCTAAACCTGTTCTTCGACTCCTTGAATCTGTCTCTATCCCCACTCCTAAACGCTTCCTCCTTCTCCAACCTCAACCTTTTGAGCTTTGCTGAGAACCAGGGCTTGTTGTTGTTAAAGTTCACCCTGGTACGTGTTGGGATACAGCAGTCCTCACAGAAGCTGATGTACACAGCCTCTGTGAGTTCATCCAGACTATTGGTAGCAGTCGTGAACATATCCCAGTCAGTACAGTCTAAGCACGCCCGCAAATCTTCCACAGCCTCACTGGTCCACTGTTTAGATGTCCTCACAGCAGGTTTACAGAGTTTTAGTTGCTGCCTGTATGCACGAATCAGGTGGACCAAGGGAGTTCTGTGCGAGCCGAACAGCCCCGTGACCCACAAGAGAAACATCCCCGCCAAATTCGAGCGTTTGACGGGGTCTATCCGTGAAAAAATATTCACGTTTTTGAGTGCACATGCATTTCTGCTGCAAATGCCTCTGGAAGTTTCATGCCGTTCGTATGCCAATTGTGGCAACACGAAAATGACCCGTTTTCCCATTCCGAGGGATTTCTGTGCGACCCTAACAGCCCCGTGAGCCACAAGAGACACATCCCCGCCAATTTCTAGCGTTTCACGGGGTCTATCCGTGAAAAATATAGACGTTTTTGAGTGCACATGCATTTCTGCTGCAGATGCCTCTGGAAGTTTCATGCCGTTCGTACGCAATGTGGCAACACGAAAATGACCCCTTTTCCCATTCCGAGGGATTTCTGTGCGACCCTAACTAACAGCGCCCGTGAGCCACAAGAGAGACATCCCCGCCAATTTATAGCGTTTCACGGGGTCTATCCGTGAAAAATATAGACGTTTTTGAGTGCACATGCATTCCTGCTGCAAATGCCTCTGGAAGTTTCATGCCGTTCCTATGCAATGTGGCCACACAAAAATGACCCGTTTTCCCATTCCGAGGCATTTCTGTGCGACCCTAACAGCCCCGTGAGCCACAAGAGAGACATCCCCGCCAACTTCTAGCGTTTGACGGGGTCTATGCGTGAAAAATATTAAAATTTTTGAGTGCACGTGCCTTTCTGCTGCAAATGCCTCTGGAAGTTTCATGGCGTTCCTATGCAATGTGGCAACACGAAAATGACCCCTTTTCCCATTCCGAGGGAGTTCTGTGCCACCCTAACAGCCCCGTGAGCCACAAGAGACACATCCCCGCCAATTTCTAGCGTTTCACGGGGTCTATCCGTGAAACATATAGAAGTTTTTGAGTGCACATGCATTCCTGCTGCAAATGCCTCTGGAAGTTTCATGCGGTTCGTACGCAATGTGGCAACACGAAAATGACCCGTTTTCCCATTCTCAGGGATTTCTGTGCGACCCGAACAGCCCCGTGAGCCACAAGAGACACATCCCCGCC
>NW_027423020.1:270000-272500 GCF_048934315.1 Petromyzon marinus
CGGCCACAACCTTCCTCGCTCGCCTCATGCTCCTTGTCGTGTGCAGGTCCTCGAGGGTTGGTAGATTGCAGGCAATTACCTTCTCAGCAGTGTGCATGATACGCTGCAGTCTGCTCTTGTCCTTGGCAGTGGCAGCAGCGTACCAGACGGTTATGGAGGAGGTGAGGATGGATTCAATGATCGCTGTATAGAATTGCACCATCATTGTCTTTGGCAGGTTGCATTTCTTCAGCTGCCGTCGAAAGTACATCCTCTGTTGAGCTCTCTTGGCGAGGGAGCTGATGTTCAGTTCCCACTTGAGGTCCCGGCAGAGAATAGTGCCCAGGAAGCGGAAGGACTCCACAATTTTGACTGCGGAGTCTAACAGGGTGATGGCGGTGAGTGGGGCTGTATTCTTCCTGAAGTCCACAACCATCTCAACTGTCCTTAGAGCATTTAGCTCTAAGTTGTTCTGGCTACACCAGGTCACCAGGTTGTCAGCTTCCCACCTATAGTCAGACTCATCCCCACCAGAGATCAGCCCAATGAGGGTGGTGTCGTCCGACAAACTTCAAGAGTTTGACGGACAGATGATTGGAGGCGCAGCTGTTGGTATACAGGGAGAAGAGCAGTGGGCAAAGGACGCAGCCCTGAGGAGTTCCCGTGCTGATGGACCTGGAGTCAGAGACTTCTGTTCCCGGCTTAACGCACTGCTTCCTGTCAGAGAGGAAGTCTGTGATCCACCTGCAGGTGGAGTAGGGCACGTTCAGCTGGAAGAGCTTGTCCTGAAGCAGGGCAGGGATGATGGTGTTGAAGGCAGAGCTGAAGTCCACAAACAGGATCCTGGCGTAGGATGCTGGGGCGTCCACATGCTGTAGGGTGAAGTGGAGGGCCATGTTAACTGCGTCGTCCACAGACCTGTTGGCTCTGTAGGCAAACTGAAGGGGGTCCAGGAGAGGGTCTGTGATGGCTTTGAGGTGTGCCAGGAGCAGGCGCTCAAAAGACTTCATTACCACAGATGTAAGGGCGACCGGTCTGTAATCATTTAGTCCTGTTGGCCTTAGCTTTTTGGGCACAGCGATGATGGTGGAGGACTTGAGACAGGCTGGTACATGGCATGTCTCCAGGGAGGTGTTAAAGATGTTGGTGAACACCGGAGACAGCTGGTCAGCGCAGTGCCTGAGGGTGGCTGGAGAGACAGAGTCCGGCCCGGCTGCTTTGCGTGGATTCTGCCTCTTGAAAAGCCCATTAACTTCTCCCTCCTGAAAGGAGAGAGTCGTTTCTGTAGTATGGGTGGGGGATGGGGCCTCTTGGGTGGGAAGGGGTGGTTCAGGACAGTCCAATTGTCTTTCAAATCTACGGTAGAACTCGTTCAGGTCGTTGGCTAGGCGGGAGTCGTTAGTGGTGTGGGGCGCTCTGGGTTTGTAGTTGGTGATGTGCCTGAGCCCTTTGGCAGACAGAAGCAGCGTCGTTAGTAGAGAACTGGTGTTTTAGTGTCTCTGAGTACAGTCGTTTAGCCTCTCTCACCGCTTTGCTAAACCTGTTCTTCGACTCCTTGAATCTGTCTCTATCCCCACTCCTAAACGCTTCCTCCTTCTCCAACCTCAACCTTTTGAGCTTTGCTGAGAACCAGGGCTTGTTGTTGTTAAAGTTCACCCTGGTACGTGTTGGGATACAGCAGTCCTCACAGAAGCTGATGTACACAGCCTCTGTGAGTTCATCCAGACTATTGGTAGCAGTCGTGAACATATCCCAGTCAGTACAGTCTAAGCACGCCCGCAAATCTTCCACAGCCTCACTGGTCCACTGTTTAGATGTCCTCACAGCAGGTTTACAGAGTTTTAGTTGCTGCCTGTATGCACGAATCAGGTGGACCAAGGGAGTTCTGTGCGAGCCGAACAGCCCCGTGACCCACAAGAGAAACATCCCCGCCAAATTCGAGCGTTTGACGGGGTCTATCCGTGAAAAAATATTCACGTTTTTGAGTGCACATGCATTTCTGCTGCAAATGCCTCTGGAAGTTTCATGCCGTTCGTATGCCAATTGTGGCAACACGAAAATGACCCGTTTTCCCATTCCGAGGGATTTCTGTGCGACCCTAACAGCCCCGTGAGCCACAAGAGACACATCCCCGCCAATTTCTAGCGTTTCACGGGGTCTATCCGTGAAAAATATAGACGTTTTTGAGTGCACATGCATTTCTGCTGCAGATGCCTCTGGAAGTTTCATGCCGTTCGTACGCAATGTGGCAACACGAAAATGACCCCTTTTCCCATTCCGAGGGATTTCTGTGCGACCCTAACTAACAGCGCCCGTGAGCCACAAGAGAGACATCCCCGCCAATTTATAGCGTTTCACGGGGTCTATCCGTGAAAAATATAGACGTTTTTGAGTGCACATGCATTCCTGCTGCAAATGCCTCTGGAAGTTTCATGCCGTTCCTATGCAATGTGGCCACACAAAAATGACCCGTTTTCCCATTCCGAGGCATTTCTGTGCGACCCTAACAGCCCCGTGAGCC
>NW_027423020.1:282500-285000 GCF_048934315.1 Petromyzon marinus
GCTTCCCACCTATAGTCAGACTCATCCCCACCAGAGATCAGCCCAATGAGGGTGGTGTCGTCCGACAAACTTCAAGAGTTTGACGGACAGATGATTGGAGGCGCAGCTGTTGGTATACAGGGAGAAGAGCAGTGGGCAAAGGACGCAGCCCTGAGGAGTTCCCGTGCTGATGGACCTGGAGTCAGAGACTTCTGTTCCCGGCTTAACGCACTGCTTCCTGTCAGAGAGGAAGTCTGTGATCCACCTGCAGGTGGAGTAGGGCACGTTCAGCTGGAAGAGCTTGTCCTGAAGCAGGGCAGGGATGATGGTGTTGAAGGCAGAGCTGAAGTCCACAAACAGGATCCTGGCGTAGGATGCTGGGGCGTCCACATGCTGTAGGGTGAAGTGGAGGGCCATGTTAACTGCGTCGTCCACAGACCTGTTGGCTCTGTAGGCAAACTGAAGGGGGTCCAGGAGAGGGTCTGTGATGGCTTTGAGGTGTGCCAGGAGCAGGCGCTCAAAAGACTTCATTACCACAGATGTAAGGGCGACCGGTCTGTAATCATTTAGTCCTGTTGGCCTTAGCTTTTTGGGCACAGCGATGATGGTGGAGGACTTGAGACAGGCTGGTACATGGCATGTCTCCAGGGAGGTGTTAAAGATGTTGGTGAACACCGGAGACAGCTGGTCAGCGCAGTGCCTGAGGGTGGCTGGAGAGACAGAGTCCGGCCCGGCTGCTTTGCGTGGATTCTGCCTCTTGAAAAGCCCATTAACTTCTCCCTCCTGAAAGGAGAGAGTCGTTTCTGTAGTATGGGTGGGGGATGGGGCCTCTTGGGTGGGAAGGGGTGGTTCAGGACAGTCCAATTGTCTTTCAAATCTACGGTAGAACTCGTTCAGGTCGTTGGCTAGGCGGGAGTCGTTAGTGGTGTGGGGCGCTCTGGGTTTGTAGTTGGTGATGTGCCTGAGCCCTTTGGCAGACAGAAGCAGCGTCGTTAGTAGAGAACTGGTGTTTTAGTGTCTCTGAGTACAGTCGTTTAGCCTCTCTCACCGCTTTGCTAAACCTGTTCTTCGACTCCTTGAATCTGTCTCTATCCCCACTCCTAAACGCTTCCTCCTTCTCCAACCTCAACCTTTTGAGCTTTGCTGAGAACCAGGGCTTGTTGTTGTTAAAGTTCACCCTGGTACGTGTTGGGATACAGCAGTCCTCACAGAAGCTGATGTACACAGCCTCTGTGAGTTCATCCAGACTATTGGTAGCAGTCGTGAACATATCCCAGTCAGTACAGTCTAAGCACGCCCGCAAATCTTCCACAGCCTCACTGGTCCACTGTTTAGATGTCCTCACAGCAGGTTTACAGAGTTTTAGTTGCTGCCTGTATGCACGAATCAGGTGGACCAAGGGAGTTCTGTGCGAGCCGAACAGCCCCGTGACCCACAAGAGAAACATCCCCGCCAAATTCGAGCGTTTGACGGGGTCTATCCGTGAAAAAATATTCACGTTTTTGAGTGCACATGCATTTCTGCTGCAAATGCCTCTGGAAGTTTCATGCCGTTCGTATGCCAATTGTGGCAACACGAAAATGACCCGTTTTCCCATTCCGAGGGATTTCTGTGCGACCCTAACAGCCCCGTGAGCCACAAGAGACACATCCCCGCCAATTTCTAGCGTTTCACGGGGTCTATCCGTGAAAAATATAGACGTTTTTGAGTGCACATGCATTTCTGCTGCAGATGCCTCTGGAAGTTTCATGCCGTTCGTACGCAATGTGGCAACACGAAAATGACCCCTTTTCCCATTCCGAGGGATTTCTGTGCGACCCTAACTAACAGCGCCCGTGAGCCACAAGAGAGACATCCCCGCCAATTTATAGCGTTTCACGGGGTCTATCCGTGAAAAATATAGACGTTTTTGAGTGCACATGCATTCCTGCTGCAAATGCCTCTGGAAGTTTCATGCCGTTCCTATGCAATGTGGCCACACAAAAATGACCCGTTTTCCCATTCCGAGGCATTTCTGTGCGACCCTAACAGCCCCGTGAGCCACAAGAGAGACATCCCCGCCAACTTCTAGCGTTTGACGGGGTCTATGCGTGAAAAATATTAAAATTTTTGAGTGCACGTGCCTTTCTGCTGCAAATGCCTCTGGAAGTTTCATGGCGTTCCTATGCAATGTGGCAACACGAAAATGACCCCTTTTCCCATTCCGAGGGAGTTCTGTGCCACCCTAACAGCCCCGTGAGCCACAAGAGACACATCCCCGCCAATTTCTAGCGTTTCACGGGGTCTATCCGTGAAACATATAGAAGTTTTTGAGTGCACATGCATTCCTGCTGCAAATGCCTCTGGAAGTTTCATGCGGTTCGTACGCAATGTGGCAACACGAAAATGACCCGTTTTCCCATTCCCAGGGATTTCTGTGCGACCCGAACAGCCCCGTGAGCCACAAGAGACACATCCCCGCCAATTTCTAGCGTTTCACGGGGTCTATCCGTGAAAAATATCAATTTTTTTTTGACTGCAC
>NW_027423020.1:295000-297500 GCF_048934315.1 Petromyzon marinus
GCAGGTCCTCGAGGGTTGGTAGATTGCAGGCAATTACCTTCTCAGCAGTGTGCATGATACGCTGCAGTCTGCTCTTGTCCTTGGCAGTGGCAGCAGCGTACCAGACGGTTATGGAGGAGGTGAGGATGGATTCAATGATCGCTGTATAGAATTGCACCATCATTGTCTTTGGCAGGTTGCATTTCTTCAGCTGCCGTCGAAAGTACATCCTCTGTTGAGCTCTCTTGGCGAGGGAGCTGATGTTCAGTTCCCACTTGAGGTCCCGGCAGAGAATAGTGCCCAGGAAGCGGAAGGACTCCACAATTTTGACTGCGGAGTCTAACAGGGTGATGGCGGTGAGTGGGGCTGTATTCTTCCTGAAGTCCACAACCATCTCAACTGTCCTTAGAGCATTTAGCTCTAAGTTGTTCTGGCTACACCAGGTCACCAGGTTGTCAGCTTCCCACCTATAGTCAGACTCATCCCCACCAGAGATCAGCCCAATGAGGGTGGTGTCGTCCGACAAACTTCAAGAGTTTGACGGACAGATGATTGGAGGCGCAGCTGTTGGTATACAGGGAGAAGAGCAGTGGGCAAAGGACGCAGCCCTGAGGAGTTCCCGTGCTGATGGACCTGGAGTCAGAGACTTCTGTTCCCGGCTTAACGCACTGCTTCCTGTCAGAGAGGAAGTCTGTGATCCACCTGCAGGTGGAGTAGGGCACGTTCAGCTGGAAGAGCTTGTCCTGAAGCAGGGCAGGGATGATGGTGTTGAAGGCAGAGCTGAAGTCCACAAACAGGATCCTGGCGTAGGATGCTGGGGCGTCCACATGCTGTAGGGTGAAGTGGAGGGCCATGTTAACTGCGTCGTCCACAGACCTGTTGGCTCTGTAGGCAAACTGAAGGGGGTCCAGGAGAGGGTCTGTGATGGCTTTGAGGTGTGCCAGGAGCAGGCGCTCAAAAGACTTCATTACCACAGATGTAAGGGCGACCGGTCTGTAATCATTTAGTCCTGTTGGCCTTAGCTTTTTGGGCACAGCGATGATGGTGGAGGACTTGAGACAGGCTGGTACATGGCATGTCTCCAGGGAGGTGTTAAAGATGTTGGTGAACACCGGAGACAGCTGGTCAGCGCAGTGCCTGAGGGTGGCTGGAGAGACAGAGTCCGGCCCGGCTGCTTTGCGTGGATTCTGCCTCTTGAAAAGCCCATTAACTTCTCCCTCCTGAAAGGAGAGAGTCGTTTCTGTAGTATGGGTGGGGGATGGGGCCTCTTGGGTGGGAAGGGGTGGTTCAGGACAGTCCAATTGTCTTTCAAATCTACGGTAGAACTCGTTCAGGTCGTTGGCTAGGCGGGAGTCGTTAGTGGTGTGGGGCGCTCTGGGTTTGTAGTTGGTGATGTGCCTGAGCCCTTTGGCAGACAGAAGCAGCGTCGTTAGTAGAGAACTGGTGTTTTAGTGTCTCTGAGTACAGTCGTTTAGCCTCTCTCACCGCTTTGCTAAACCTGTTCTTCGACTCCTTGAATCTGTCTCTATCCCCACTCCTAAACGCTTCCTCCTTCTCCAACCTCAACCTTTTGAGCTTTGCTGAGAACCAGGGCTTGTTGTTGTTAAAGTTCACCCTGGTACGTGTTGGGATACAGCAGTCCTCACAGAAGCTGATGTACACAGCCTCTGTGAGTTCATCCAGACTATTGGTAGCAGTCGTGAACATATCCCAGTCAGTACAGTCTAAGCACGCCCGCAAATCTTCCACAGCCTCACTGGTCCACTGTTTAGATGTCCTCACAGCAGGTTTACAGAGTTTTAGTTGCTGCCTGTATGCACGAATCAGGTGGACCAAGGGAGTTCTGTGCGAGCCGAACAGCCCCGTGACCCACAAGAGAAACATCCCCGCCAAATTCGAGCGTTTGACGGGGTCTATCCGTGAAAAAATATTCACGTTTTTGAGTGCACATGCATTTCTGCTGCAAATGCCTCTGGAAGTTTCATGCCGTTCGTATGCCAATTGTGGCAACACGAAAATGACCCGTTTTCCCATTCCGAGGGATTTCTGTGCGACCCTAACAGCCCCGTGAGCCACAAGAGACACATCCCCGCCAATTTCTAGCGTTTCACGGGGTCTATCCGTGAAAAATATAGACGTTTTTGAGTGCACATGCATTTCTGCTGCAGATGCCTCTGGAAGTTTCATGCCGTTCGTACGCAATGTGGCAACACGAAAATGACCCCTTTTCCCATTCCGAGGGATTTCTGTGCGACCCTAACTAACAGCGCCCGTGAGCCACAAGAGAGACATCCCCGCCAATTTATAGCGTTTCACGGGGTCTATCCGTGAAAAATATAGACGTTTTTGAGTGCACATGCATTCCTGCTGCAAATGCCTCTGGAAGTTTCATGCCGTTCCTATGCAATGTGGCCACACAAAAATGACCCGTTTTCCCATTCCGAGGCATTTCTGTGCGACCCTAACAGCCCCGTGAGCCACAAGAGAGACATCCCCGCCAACTTCTAGCGTTTGACGGGGT
>NW_027423020.1:335000-337500 GCF_048934315.1 Petromyzon marinus
ATGCATTTCTGCTGCAGATGCCTCTGGAAGTTTCATGCCGTTCGTACGCAATGTGGCAACACGAAAATGACCCCTTTTCCCATTCCGAGGGATTTCTGTGCGACCCTAACTAACAGCGCCCGTGAGCCACAAGAGAGACATCCCCGCCAATTTATAGCGTTTCACGGGGTCTATCCGTGAAAAATATAGACGTTTTTGAGTGCACATGCATTCCTGCTGCAAATGCCTCTGGAAGTTTCATGCCGTTCCTATGCAATGTGGCCACACAAAAATGACCCGTTTTCCCATTCCGAGGCATTTCTGTGCGACCCTAACAGCCCCGTGAGCCACAAGAGAGACATCCCCGCCAACTTCTAGCGTTTGACGGGGTCTATGCGTGAAAAATATTAAAATTTTTGAGTGCACGTGCCTTTCTGCTGCAAATGCCTCTGGAAGTTTCATGGCGTTCCTATGCAATGTGGCAACACGAAAATGACCCCTTTTCCCATTCCGAGGGAGTTCTGTGCCACCCTAACAGCCCCGTGAGCCACAAGAGACACATCCCCGCCAATTTCTAGCGTTTCACGGGGTCTATCCGTGAAACATATAGAAGTTTTTGAGTGCACATGCATTCCTGCTGCAAATGCCTCTGGAAGTTTCATGCGGTTCGTACGCAATGTGGCAACACGAAAATGACCCGTTTTCCCATTCCCAGGGATTTCTGTGCGACCCGAACAGCCCCGTGAGCCACAAGAGACACATCCCCGCCAATTTCTAGCGTTTCACGGGGTCTATCCGTGAAAAATATCAATTTTTTTTTGACTGCACATGCATTTCTGCTGCAAATGCCTCTGGAAGTTGCATGCGGTTCGCATGCAATGTGGCGACACGAAAATGACCCGTTTTCCCATTCCGAGGGATTTCTGTGCCACCCTAACAGCCCCGTGAGCCACAAGAGAGACATCCCCGCCAATTTCTAGCGTATCACGGGGTCTATCCGTGAGAAATATTCACTTTTTTGAGTGCACATGCATTCCTGCTGCAAATGCCTCTGGAAGTTTCATGCGGTTCGTATGCAATGTGGCGACACGAAAATGACCCGTTTTCCCATTCCGAGGGATTTCTGTGCCACCCTAACAGCCCCGTGAGCCACAAGAGAGACATCCCCGCCCACTTCTAGCGTTTCACGGGGTCTCTCCGTGAAAAATATCACATTTTTTGAGTGCACATGCATTCCTGCTGCAAATGCCTCTGGAAGTTTCATGCGGTTCGCATGCAATGTGGCGACACGAAAATGACCCGTTTTTTCCCATTCCGAGGGATTTCTGTGCCACCCTAACAGCCCCGTGAGCCACAAGAGACACATCCCCGCCAATTTCTAGCGTTTCACGGGGTCTATCCGTGAAAAATATTCAATTTTTTGACTGCACATGCATTTCTGCTGCAAATGCCTCTGGAAGTTTCATGCGGTTCGCATGCAATGTGGCGACACGAAAATGACCCGTTTTCCCATTCCGAGGGATTTCTGTGCGACCCTAACAGCCCCGTGAGCCACAAGAGACACATCCCCGCCAATTTCTAGCGTTTCACGGGGTCTATCCGTGAAAAATATAGACGTTTTTGAGTGCACATGCATTTCTGCTGCAGATGCCTCTGGAAGTTTCATGCCGTTCGTACGCAATGTGGCAACACGAAAATGACCCCTTTTCCCATTCCGAGGGATTTCTGTGCGACCCTAACTAACAGCGCCCGTGAGCCACAAGAGAGACATCCCCGCCAATTTATAGCGTTTCACGGGGTCTATCCGTGAAAAATATAGACGTTTTTGAGTGCACATGCATTCCTGCTGCAAATGCCTCTGGAAGTTTCATGCCGTTCCTATGCAATGTGGCCACACAAAAATGACCCGTTTTCCCATTCCGAGGCATTTCTGTGCGACCCTAACAGCCCCGTGAGCCACAAGAGAGACATCCCCGCCAACTTCTAGCGTTTGACGGGGTCTATGCGTGAAAAATATTAAAATTTTTGAGTGCACGTGCCTTTCTGCTGCAAATGCCTCTGGAAGTTTCATGGCGTTCCTATGCAATGTGGCAACACGAAAATGACCCCTTTTCCCATTCCGAGGGAGTTCTGTGCCACCCTAACAGCCCCGTGAGCCACAAGAGACACATCCCCGCCAATTTCTAGCGTTTCACGGGGTCTATCCGTGAAACATATAGAAGTTTTTGAGTGCACATGCATTCCTGCTGCAAATGCCTCTGGAAGTTTCATGCGGTTCGTACGCAATGTGGCAACACGAAAATGACCCGTTTTCCCATTCCCAGGGATTTCTGTGCGACCCGAACAGCCCCGTGAGCCACAAGAGACACATCCCCGCCAATTTCTAGCGTTTCACGGGGTCTATCCGTGAAAAATATCAATTTTTTTTTGACTGCACATGCATTTCTGCTGCAAATGCCTCTGGAAGTTGCATGCGGTTCGCATGCAATGTGGCGACACGAAAATGACCCGTTTTCCCATT
>NW_027423020.1:347500-350000 GCF_048934315.1 Petromyzon marinus
GCCTTAGCTTTTTGGGCACAGCGATGATGGTGGAGGACTTGAGACAGGCTGGTACATGGCATGTCTCCAGGGAGGTGTTAAAGATGTTGGTGAACACCGGAGACAGCTGGTCAGCGCAGTGCCTGAGGGTGGCTGGAGAGACAGAGTCCGGCCCGGCTGCTTTGCGTGGATTCTGCCTCTTGAAAAGCCCATTAACTTCTCCCTCCTGAAAGGAGAGAGTCGTTTCTGTAGTATGGGTGGGGGATGGGGCCTCTTGGGTGGGAAGGGGTGGTTCAGGACAGTCCAATTGTCTTTCAAATCTACGGTAGAACTCGTTCAGGTCGTTGGCTAGGCGGGAGTCGTTAGTGGTGTGGGGCGCTCTGGGTTTGTAGTTGGTGATGTGCCTGAGCCCTTTGGCAGACAGAAGCAGCGTCGTTAGTAGAGAACTGGTGTTTTAGTGTCTCTGAGTACAGTCGTTTAGCCTCTCTCACCGCTTTGCTAAACCTGTTCTTCGACTCCTTGAATCTGTCTCTATCCCCACTCCTAAACGCTTCCTCCTTCTCCAACCTCAACCTTTTGAGCTTTGCTGAGAACCAGGGCTTGTTGTTGTTAAAGTTCACCCTGGTACGTGTTGGGATACAGCAGTGCTCACAGAAGCTGATGTACACAGCCTCTGTGAGTTCATCCAGACTATTGGTAGCAGTCGTGAACATATCCCAGTCAGTACAGTCTAAGCACGCCCGCAAATCTTCCACAGCCTCACTGGTCCACTGTTTAGATGTCCTCACAGCAGGTTTACAGAGTTTTAGTTGCTGCCTGTATGCACGAATCAGGTGGACCAAGGGAGTTCTGTGCGAGCCGAACAGCCCCGTGACCCACAAGAGAAACATCCCCGCCAAATTCGAGCGTTTGACGGGGTCTATCCGTGAAAAAATATTCACGTTTTTGAGTGCACATGCATTTCTGCTGCAAATGCCTCTGGAAGTTTCATGCCGTTCGTATGCCAATTGTGGCAACACGAAAATGACCCGTTTTCCCATTCCGAGGGATTTCTGTGCGACCCTAACAGCCCCGTGAGCCACAAGAGACACATCCCCGCCAATTTCTAGCGTTTCACGGGGTCTATCCGTGAAAAATATAGACGTTTTTGAGTGCACATGCATTTCTGCTGCAGATGCCTCTGGAAGTTTCATGCCGTTCGTACGCAATGTGGCAACACGAAAATGACCCCTTTTCCCATTCCGAGGGATTTCTGTGCGACCCTAACTAACAGCGCCCGTGAGCCACAAGAGAGACATCCCCGCCAATTTATAGCGTTTCACGGGGTCTATCCGTGAAAAATATAGACGTTTTTGAGTGCACATGCATTCCTGCTGCAAATGCCTCTGGAAGTTTCATGCCGTTCCTATGCAATGTGGCCACACAAAAATGACCCGTTTTCCCATTCCGAGGCATTTCTGTGCGACCCTAACAGCCCCGTGAGCCACAAGAGAGACATCCCCGCCAACTTCTAGCGTTTGACGGGGTCTATGCGTGAAAAATATTAAAATTTTTGAGTGCACGTGCCTTTCTGCTGCAAATGCCTCTGGAAGTTTCATGGCGTTCCTATGCAATGTGGCAACACGAAAATGACCCCTTTTCCCATTCCGAGGGAGTTCTGTGCCACCCTAACAGCCCCGTGAGCCACAAGAGACACATCCCCGCCAATTTCTAGCGTTTCACGGGGTCTATCCGTGAAACATATAGAAGTTTTTGAGTGCACATGCATTCCTGCTGCAAATGCCTCTGGAAGTTTCATGCGGTTCGTACGCAATGTGGCAACACGAAAATGACCCGTTTTCCCATTCCCAGGGATTTCTGTGCGACCCGAACAGCCCCGTGAGCCACAAGAGACACATCCCCGCCAATTTCTAGCGTTTCACGGGGTCTATCCGTGAAAAATATCAATTTTTTTTTGACTGCACATGCATTTCTGCTGCAAATGCCTCTGGAAGTTGCATGCGGTTCGCATGCAATGTGGCGACACGAAAATGACCCGTTTTCCCATTCCGAGGGATTTCTGTGCCACCCTAACAGCCCCGTGAGCCACAAGAGAGACATCCCCGCCAATTTCTAGCGTATCACGGGGTCTATCCGTGAGAAATATTCACTTTTTTGAGTGCACATGCATTCCTGCTGCAAATGCCTCTGGAAGTTTCATGCGGTTCGTATGCAATGTGGCGACACGAAAATGACCCGTTTTCCCATTCCGAGGGATTTCTGTGCCACCCTAACAGCCCCGTGAGCCACAAGAGAGACATCCCCGCCCACTTCTAGCGTTTCACGGGGTCTCTCCGTGAAAAATATCACATTTTTTGAGTGCACATGCATTCCTGCTGCAAATGCCTCTGGAAGTTTCATGCGGTTCGCATGCAATGTGGCGACACGAAAATGACCCGTTTTTTCCCATTCCGAGGGATTTCTGTGCCACCCTAACAGCCCCGTGAGCCACAAGAGACACATCCCCGCCAATTTCTAGCGT
>NW_027423020.1:360000-362500 GCF_048934315.1 Petromyzon marinus
TTTGCTAAACCTGTTCTTCGACTCCTTGAATCTGTCTCTATCCCCACTCCTAAACGCTTCCTCCTTCTCCAACCTCAACCTTTTGAGCTTTGCTGAGAACCAGGGCTTGTTGTTGTTAAAGTTCACCCTGGTACGTGTTGGGATACAGCAGTCCTCACAGAAGCTGATGTACACAGCCTCTGTGAGTTCATCCAGACTATTGGTAGCAGTCGTGAACATATCCCAGTCAGTACAGTCTAAGCACGCCCGCAAATCTTCCACAGCCTCACTGGTCCACTGTTTAGATGTCCTCACAGCAGGTTTACAGAGTTTTAGTTGCTGCCTGTATGCACGAATCAGGTGGACCAAGGGAGTTCTGTGCGAGCCGAACAGCCCCGTGACCCACAAGAGAAACATCCCCGCCAAATTCGAGCGTTTGACGGGGTCTATCCGTGAAAAAATATTCACGTTTTTGAGTGCACATGCATTTCTGCTGCAAATGCCTCTGGAAGTTTCATGCCGTTCGTATGCCAATTGTGGCAACACGAAAATGACCCGTTTTCCCATTCCGAGGGATTTCTGTGCGACCCTAACAGCCCCGTGAGCCACAAGAGACACATCCCCGCCAATTTCTAGCGTTTCACGGGGTCTATCCGTGAAAAATATAGACGTTTTTGAGTGCACATGCATTTCTGCTGCAGATGCCTCTGGAAGTTTCATGCCGTTCGTACGCAATGTGGCAACACGAAAATGACCCCTTTTCCCATTCCGAGGGATTTCTGTGCGACCCTAACTAACAGCGCCCGTGAGCCACAAGAGAGACATCCCCGCCAATTTATAGCGTTTCACGGGGTCTATCCGTGAAAAATATAGACGTTTTTGAGTGCACATGCATTCCTGCTGCAAATGCCTCTGGAAGTTTCATGCCGTTCCTATGCAATGTGGCCACACAAAAATGACCCGTTTTCCCATTCCGAGGCATTTCTGTGCGACCCTAACAGCCCCGTGAGCCACAAGAGAGACATCCCCGCCAACTTCTAGCGTTTGACGGGGTCTATGCGTGAAAAATATTAAAATTTTTGAGTGCACGTGCCTTTCTGCTGCAAATGCCTCTGGAAGTTTCATGGCGTTCCTATGCAATGTGGCAACACGAAAATGACCCCTTTTCCCATTCCGAGGGAGTTCTGTGCCACCCTAACAGCCCCGTGAGCCACAAGAGACACATCCCCGCCAATTTCTAGCGTTTCACGGGGTCTATCCGTGAAACATATAGAAGTTTTTGAGTGCACATGCATTCCTGCTGCAAATGCCTCTGGAAGTTTCATGCGGTTCGTACGCAATGTGGCAACACGAAAATGACCCGTTTTCCCATTCCCAGGGATTTCTGTGCGACCCGAACAGCCCCGTGAGCCACAAGAGACACATCCCCGCCAATTTCTAGCGTTTCACGGGGTCTATCCGTGAAAAATATCAATTTTTTTTTGACTGCACATGCATTTCTGCTGCAAATGCCTCTGGAAGTTGCATGCGGTTCGCATGCAATGTGGCGACACGAAAATGACCCGTTTTCCCATTCCGAGGGATTTCTGTGCCACCCTAACAGCCCCGTGAGCCACAAGAGAGACATCCCCGCCAATTTCTAGCGTATCACGGGGTCTATCCGTGAGAAATATTCACTTTTTTGAGTGCACATGCATTCCTGCTGCAAATGCCTCTGGAAGTTTCATGCGGTTCGTATGCAATGTGGCGACACGAAAATGACCCGTTTTCCCATTCCGAGGGATTTCTGTGCCACCCTAACAGCCCCGTGAGCCACAAGAGAGACATCCCCGCCCACTTCTAGCGTTTCACGGGGTCTCTCCGTGAAAAATATCACATTTTTTGAGTGCACATGCATTCCTGCTGCAAATGCCTCTGGAAGTTTCATGCGGTTCGCATGCAATGTGGCGACACGAAAATGACCCGTTTTTTCCCATTCCGAGGGATTTCTGTGCCACCCTAACAGCCCCGTGAGCCACAAGAGACACATCCCCGCCAATTTCTAGCGTTTCACGGGGTCTATCCGTGAAAAATATTCAATTTTTTGACTGCACATGCATTTCTGCTGCAAATGCCTCTGGAAGTTTCATGCGGTTCGCATGCAATGTGGCGACACGAAAATGACCCGTTTTCCCATTCCGAGGGATTTCTGTGCCACCCTAACAGCCCCGTGAGCCACAAGAGAGACATCGCCGCCAATTTCTAGCGTTTCACGGGGTCTATCCGTGAAAAATATTCACTTTTTTGACTGCACATGCATTCCTGCTGCAAATGCCTCTGGAAGTTTCATGCCGTTCGCATGCAATGTGGCAACACGAAAATGACCCGTTTTCCCATTCCGAGGGATTTCTGTGCCACCCTAACAGCCCCGTGAGCCACAAGAGACACATCCCCGCCAATTTCTAGCGTTTCACGGGGTCTATCCGTAAAAATGTAGCACGCACCAAAACGAGAAAAGATTTCCATCGCACCTGCACTATTG
>NW_027423020.1:382500-385000 GCF_048934315.1 Petromyzon marinus
GCTGAAACAGAGAGTGTCCAGGGTGCGAGGAATCGGCCACAACCTTCCTCGCTCGCCTCATGCTCCTTGTCGTGTGCAGGTCCTCGAGGGTTGGTAGATTGCAGGCAATTACCTTCTCAGCAGTGTGCATGATACGCTGCAGTCTGCTCTTGTCCTTGGCAGTGGCAGCAGCGTACCAGACGGTTATGGAGGAGGTGAGGATGGATTCAATGATCGCTGTATAGAATTGCACCATCATTGTCTTTGGCAGGTTGCATTTCTTCAGCTGCCGTCGAAAGTACATCCTCTGTTGAGCTCTCTTGGCGAGGGAGCTGATGTTCAGTTCCCACTTGAGGTCCCGGCAGAGAATAGTGCCCAGGAAGCGGAAGGACTCCACAATTTTGACTGCGGAGTCTAACAGGGTGATGGCGGTGAGTGGGGCTGTATTCTTCCTGAAGTCCACAACCATCTCAACTGTCCTTAGAGCATTTAGCTCTAAGTTGTTCTGGCTACACCAGGTCACCAGGTTGTCAGCTTCCCACCTATAGTCAGACTCATCCCCACCAGAGATCAGCCCAATGAGGGTGGTGTCGTCCGACAAACTTCAAGAGTTTGACGGACAGATGATTGGAGGCGCAGCTGTTGGTATACAGGGAGAAGAGCAGTGGGCAAAGGACGCAGCCCTGAGGAGTTCCCGTGCTGATGGACCTGGAGTCAGAGACTTCTGTTCCCGGCTTAACGCACTGCTTCCTGTCAGAGAGGAAGTCTGTGATCCACCTGCAGGTGGAGTAGGGCACGTTCAGCTGGAAGAGCTTGTCCTGAAGCAGGGCAGGGATGATGGTGTTGAAGGCAGAGCTGAAGTCCACAAACAGGATCCTGGCGTAGGATGCTGGGGCGTCCACATGCTGTAGGGTGAAGTGGAGGGCCATGTTAACTGCGTCGTCCACAGACCTGTTGGCTCTGTAGGCAAACTGAAGGGGGTCCAGGAGAGGGTCTGTGATGGCTTTGAGGTGTGCCAGGAGCAGGCGCTCAAAAGACTTCATTACCACAGATGTAAGGGCGACCGGTCTGTAATCATTTAGTCCTGTTGGCCTTAGCTTTTTGGGCACAGCGATGATGGTGGAGGACTTGAGACAGGCTGGTACATGGCATGTCTCCAGGGAGGTGTTAAAGATGTTGGTGAACACCGGAGACAGCTGGTCAGCGCAGTGCCTGAGGGTGGCTGGAGAGACAGAGTCCGGCCCGGCTGCTTTGCGTGGATTCTGCCTCTTGAAAAGCCCATTAACTTCTCCCTCCTGAAAGGAGAGAGTCGTTTCTGTAGTATGGGTGGGGGATGGGGCCTCTTGGGTGGGAAGGGGTGGTTCAGGACAGTCCAATTGTCTTTCAAATCTACGGTAGAACTCGTTCAGGTCGTTGGCTAGGCGGGAGTCGTTAGTGGTGTGGGGCGCTCTGGGTTTGTAGTTGGTGATGTGCCTGAGCCCTTTGGCAGACAGAAGCAGCGTCGTTAGTAGAGAACTGGTGTTTTAGTGTCTCTGAGTACAGTCGTTTAGCCTCTCTCACCGCTTTGCTAAACCTGTTCTTCGACTCCTTGAATCTGTCTCTATCCCCACTCCTAAACGCTTCCTCCTTCTCCAACCTCAACCTTTTGAGCTTTGCTGAGAACCAGGGCTTGTTGTTGTTAAAGTTCACCCTGGTACGTGTTGGGATACAGCAGTCCTCACAGAAGCTGATGTACACAGCCTCTGTGAGTTCATCCAGACTATTGGTAGCAGTCGTGAACATATCCCAGTCAGTACAGTCTAAGCACGCCCGCAAATCTTCCACAGCCTCACTGGTCCACTGTTTAGATGTCCTCACAGCAGGTTTACAGAGTTTTAGTTGCTGCCTGTATGCACGAATCAGGTGGACCAAGGGAGTTCTGTGCGAGCCGAACAGCCCCGTGACCCACAAGAGAAACATCCCCGCCAAATTCGAGCGTTTGACGGGGTCTATCCGTGAAAAAATATTCACGTTTTTGAGTGCACATGCATTTCTGCTGCAAATGCCTCTGGAAGTTTCATGCCGTTCGTATGCCAATTGTGGCAACACGAAAATGACCCGTTTTCCCATTCCGAGGGATTTCTGTGCGACCCTAACAGCCCCGTGAGCCACAAGAGACACATCCCCGCCAATTTCTAGCGTTTCACGGGGTCTATCCGTGAAAAATATAGACGTTTTTGAGTGCACATGCATTTCTGCTGCAGATGCCTCTGGAAGTTTCATGCCGTTCGTACGCAATGTGGCAACACGAAAATGACCCCTTTTCCCATTCCGAGGGATTTCTGTGCGACCCTAACTAACAGCGCCCGTGAGCCACAAGAGAGACATCCCCGCCAATTTATAGCGTTTCACGGGGTCTATCCGTGAAAAATATAGACGTTTTTGAGTGCACATGCATTCCTGCTGCAAATGCCTCTGGAAGTTTCATGCCGTTCCTATGCAATGTGGCCACACAAAAATGACCCGTTTTCCCATTCCGAGG
>NW_027423020.1:405000-407500 GCF_048934315.1 Petromyzon marinus
AGAAATCCCTCGGAATGGGAAAACGGGTCATTTTCGTGTCGCCACATTGCATGCGAACCGCATGAAACTTCCAGAGGCATTTGCAGCAGAAATGCATGTGCAGTCAAAAAATTGAATATTTTTCACGGATAGACCCCGTGAAACGCTAGAAATTGGCGGGGATGTGTCTCTTGTGGCTCACGGGGCTGTTAGGGTGGCACAGAAATCCCTCGGAATGGGAAAAAACGGGTCATTTTCGTGTCGCCACATTGCATGCGAACCGCATGAAACTTCCAGAGGCATTTGCAGCAGGAATGCATGTGCACTCAAAAAATGTGATATTTTTCACGGAGAGACCCCGTGAAACGCTAGAAGTGGGCGGGGATGTCTCTCTTGTGGCTCACGGGGCTGTTAGGGTGGCACAGAAATCCCTCGGAATGGGAAAACGGGTCATTTTCGTGTCGCCACATTGCATACGAACCGCATGAAACTTCCAGAGGCATTTGCAGCAGGAATGCATGTGCACTCAAAAAAGTGAATATTTCTCACGGATAGACCCCGTGATACGCTAGAAATTGGCGGGGATGTCTCTCTTGTGGCTCACGGGGCTGTTAGGGTGGCACAGAAATCCCTCGGAATGGGAAAACGGGTCATTTTCGTGTCGCCACATTGCATGCGAACCGCATGCAACTTCCAGAGGCATTTGCAGCAGAAATGCATGTGCAGTCAAAAAAAAATTGATATTTTTCACGGATAGACCCCGTGAAACGCTAGAAATTGGCGGGGATGTGTCTCTTGTGGCTCACGGGGCTGTTCGGGTCGCACAGAAATCCCTGGGAATGGGAAAACGGGTCATTTTCGTGTTGCCACATTGCGTACGAACCGCATGAAACTTCCAGAGGCATTTGCAGCAGGAATGCATGTGCACTCAAAAACTTCTATATGTTTCACGGATAGACCCCGTGAAACGCTAGAAATTGGCGGGGATGTGTCTCTTGTGGCTCACGGGGCTGTTAGGGTGGCACAGAACTCCCTCGGAATGGGAAAAGGGGTCATTTTCGTGTTGCCACATTGCATAGGAACGCCATGAAACTTCCAGAGGCATTTGCAGCAGAAAGGCACGTGCACTCAAAAATTTTAATATTTTTCACGCATAGACCCCGTCAAACGCTAGAAGTTGGCGGGGATGTCTCTCTTGTGGCTCACGGGGCTGTTAGGGTCGCACAGAAATGCCTCGGAATGGGAAAACGGGTCATTTTTGTGTGGCCACATTGCATAGGAACGGCATGAAACTTCCAGAGGCATTTGCAGCAGGAATGCATGTGCACTCAAAAACGTCTATATTTTTCACGGATAGACCCCGTGAAACGCTATAAATTGGCGGGGATGTCTCTCTTGTGGCTCACGGGCGCTGTTAGTTAGGGTCGCACAGAAATCCCTCGGAATGGGAAAAGGGGTCATTTTCGTGTTGCCACATTGCGTACGAACGGCATGAAACTTCCAGAGGCATCTGCAGCAGAAATGCATGTGCACTCAAAAACGTCTATATTTTTCACGGATAGACCCCGTGAAACGCTAGAAATTGGCGGGGATGTGTCTCTTGTGGCTCACGGGGCTATTAGGGTCGCACAGAAATCCCTCGGAATGGGAAAACGGGTCATTTTCGTGTTGCCACAATTGGCATACGAACGGCATGAAACTTCCAGAGGCATTTGCAGCAGAAATGCATGTGCACTCAAAAACGTGAATATTTTTTCACGGATAGACCCCGTCAAACGCTCGAATTTGGCGGGGATGTTTCTCTTGTGGGTCACGGGGCTGTTCGGCTCGCACAGAACTCCCTTGGTCCACCTGATTCGTGCATACAGGCAGCAACTAAAACTCTGTAAACCTGCTGTGAGGACATCTAAACAGTGGACCAGTGAGGCTGTGGAAGATTTGCGGGCGTGCTTAGACTGTACTGACTGGGATATGTTCACGACTGCTACCAATAGTCTGGATGAACTCACAGAGGCTGTGTACATCAGCTTCTGTGAGGACTGCTGTATCCCAACACGTACCAGGGTGAACTTTAACAACAACAAGCCCTGGTTCTCAGCAAAGCTCAAAAGGTTGAGGTTGGAGAAGGAGGAAGCGTTTAGGAGTGGGGATAGAGACAGATTCAAGGAGTCGAAGAACAGGTTTAGCAAAGCGGTGAGAGAGGCTTAACGACTGTACTCAGAGACACTAAAACACCAGTTCTCTACTAACGACGCTGCTTCTGTCTGCCAAAGGGCTCAGGCACATCACCAACTACAAACCCAGAGCGCCCCACACCACTAACGACTCCCGCCTAGCCAACTACCTGAACGAGTTCTACCGTAGATTTGAAAGACAATTGGACTGTCCTGAACCACCCCTTCCCACCCAAGAGGCCCCATCCCCCACCCATACTACAGAAACGACTCTCTCCTTTCAGGAGGGAGAAGTTAATGGGCTTTTCAAGAGGCAGAATCCACGCAAAGCAGCCGGGCCGGACTCT
>NW_027423020.1:417500-420000 GCF_048934315.1 Petromyzon marinus
GCAGGAATGCATGTGCACTCAAAAAAGTGAATATTTCTCACGGATAGACCCCGTGATACGCTAGAAATTGGCGGGGATGTCTCTCTTGTGGCTCACGGGGCTGTTAGGGTGGCACAGAAATCCCTCGGAATGGGAAAACGGGTCATTTTCGTGTCGCCACATTGCATGCGAACCGCATGCAACTTCCAGAGGCATTTGCAGCAGAAATGCATGTGCAGTCAAAAAAAAATTGATATTTTTCACGGATAGACCCCGTGAAACGCTAGAAATTGGCGGGGATGTGTCTCTTGTGGCTCACGGGGCTGTTCGGGTCGCACAGAAATCCCTGGGAATGGGAAAACGGGTCATTTTCGTGTTGCCACATTGCGTACGAACCGCATGAAACTTCCAGAGGCATTTGCAGCAGGAATGCATGTGCACTCAAAAACTTCTATATGTTTCACGGATAGACCCCGTGAAACGCTAGAAATTGGCGGGGATGTGTCTCTTGTGGCTCACGGGGCTGTTAGGGTGGCACAGAACTCCCTCGGAATGGGAAAAGGGGTCATTTTCGTGTTGCCACATTGCATAGGAACGCCATGAAACTTCCAGAGGCATTTGCAGCAGAAAGGCACGTGCACTCAAAAATTTTAATATTTTTCACGCATAGACCCCGTCAAACGCTAGAAGTTGGCGGGGATGTCTCTCTTGTGGCTCACGGGGCTGTTAGGGTCGCACAGAAATGCCTCGGAATGGGAAAACGGGTCATTTTTGTGTGGCCACATTGCATAGGAACGGCATGAAACTTCCAGAGGCATTTGCAGCAGGAATGCATGTGCACTCAAAAACGTCTATATTTTTCACGGATAGACCCCGTGAAACGCTATAAATTGGCGGGGATGTCTCTCTTGTGGCTCACGGGCGCTGTTAGTTAGGGTCGCACAGAAATCCCTCGGAATGGGAAAAGGGGTCATTTTCGTGTTGCCACATTGCGTACGAACGGCATGAAACTTCCAGAGGCATCTGCAGCAGAAATGCATGTGCACTCAAAAACGTCTATATTTTTCACGGATAGACCCCGTGAAACGCTAGAAATTGGCGGGGATGTGTCTCTTGTGGCTCACGGGGCTGTTAGGGTCGCACAGAAATCCCTCGGAATGGGAAAACGGGTCATTTTCGTGTTGCCACAATTGGCATACGAACGGCATGAAACTTCCAGAGGCATTTGCAGCAGAAATGCATGTGCACTCAAAAACGTGAATATTTTTTCACGGATAGACCCCGTCAAACGCTCGAATTTGGCGGGGATGTTTCTCTTGTGGGTCACGGGGCTGTTCGGCTCGCACAGAACTCCCTTGGTCCACCTGATTCGTGCATACAGGCAGCAACTAAAACTCTGTAAACCTGCTGTGAGGACATCTAAACAGTGGACCAGTGAGGCTGTGGAAGATTTGCGGGCGTGCTTAGACTGTACTGACTGGGATATGTTCACGACTGCTACCAATAGTCTGGATGAACTCACAGAGGCTGTGTACATCAGCTTCTGTGAGGACTGCTGTATCCCAACACGTACCAGGGTGAACTTTAACAACAACAAGCCCTGGTTCTCAGCAAAGCTCAAAAGGTTGAGGTTGGAGAAGGAGGAAGCGTTTAGGAGTGGGGATAGAGACAGATTCAAGGAGTCGAAGAACAGGTTTAGCAAAGCGGTGAGAGAGGCTAAACGACTGTACTCAGAGACACTAAAACACCAGTTATCTACTAACGACGCTGCTTCTGTCTGCCAAAGGGCTCAGGCACATCACCAACTACAAACCCAGAGCGCCCCACACCACTAACGACTCCCGCCTAGCCAACGACCTGAACGAGTTCTACCGTAGATTTGAAAGACAATTGGACTGTCCTGAACCACCCCTTCCCACCCAAGAGGCCCCATCCCCCACCCATACTACAGAAACGACTCTCTCCTTTCAGGAGGGAGAAGTTAATGGGCTTTTCAAGAGGCAGAATCCACGCAAAGCAGCCGGGCCGGACTCTGTCTCTCCAGCCACCCTCAGGCACTGCGCTGACCAGCTGTCTCCGGTGTTCACCAACATCTTTAACACCTCCCTGGAGACATGCCATGTACCAGCCTGTCTCAAGTCCTCCACCATCATCGCTGTGCCCAAAAAGCTAAGGCCAACAGGACTAAATGATTACAGACCGGTCGCCCTTACATCTGTGGTAATGAAGTCTTTTGAGCGCCTGCTCCTGGCACACCTCAAAGCCATCACAGACCCTCTCCTGGACCCCCTTCAGTTTGCCTACAGAGCCAACAGGTCTGTGGACGACGCAGTTAACATGGCCCTCCACTTCACCCTACAGCATGTGGACGCCCCAGCATCCTACGCCAGGATCCTGTTTGTGGACTTCAGCTCTGCCTTCAACACCATCATCCCTGCCCTGCTTCAGGACAAGCTCTTCCAGCTGAACGTGCCCTACTCCACCTGCAGGTGGATCACAGACTTCCTCTCTGACAGGAAGC
>NW_027423020.1:432500-435000 GCF_048934315.1 Petromyzon marinus
TTAGGGTGGCACAGAAATCCCTCGGAATGGGAAAACGGGTCATTTTCGTGTCGCCACATTGCATACGAACCGCATGAAACTTCCAGAGGCATTTGCAGCAGGAATGCATGTGCACTCAAAAAAGTGAATATTTCTCACGGATAGACCCCGTGATACGCTAGAAATTGGCGGGGATGTCTCTCTTGTGGCTCACGGGGCTGTTAGGGTGGCACAGAAATCCCTCGGAATGGGAAAACGGGTCATTTTCGTGTCGCCACATTGCATGCGAACCGCATGCAACTTCCAGAGGCATTTGCAGCAGAAATGCATGTGCAGTCAAAAAAAAATTGATATTTTTCACGGATAGACCCCGTGAAACGCTAGAAATTGGCGGGGATGTGTCTCTTGTGGCTCACGGGGCTGTTCGGGTCGCACAGAAATCCCTGGGAATGGGAAAACGGGTCATTTTCGTGTTGCCACATTGCGTACGAACCGCATGAAACTTCCAGAGGCATTTGCAGCAGGAATGCATGTGCACTCAAAAACTTCTATATGTTTCACGGATAGACCCCGTGAAACGCTAGAAATTGGCGGGGATGTGTCTCTTGTGGCTCACGGGGCTGTTAGGGTGGCACAGAACTCCCTCGGAATGGGAAAAGGGGTCATTTTCGTGTTGCCACATTGCATAGGAACGCCATGAAACTTCCAGAGGCATTTGCAGCAGAAAGGCACGTGCACTCAAAAATTTTAATATTTTTCACGCATAGACCCCGTCAAACGCTAGAAGTTGGCGGGGATGTCTCTCTTGTGGCTCACGGGGCTGTTAGGGTCGCACAGAAATGCCTCGGAATGGGAAAACGGGTCATTTTTGTGTGGCCACATTGCATAGGAACGGCATGAAACTTCCAGAGGCATTTGCAGCAGGAATGCATGTGCACTCAAAAACGTCTATATTTTTCACGGATAGACCCCGTGAAACGCTATAAATTGGCGGGGATGTCTCTCTTGTGGCTCACGGGCGCTGTTAGTTAGGGTCGCACAGAAATCCCTCGGAATGGGAAAAGGGGTCATTTTCGTGTTGCCACATTGCGTACGAACGGCATGAAACTTCCAGAGGCATCTGCAGCAGAAATGCATGTGCACTCAAAAACGTCTATATTTTTCACGGATAGACCCCGTGAAACGCTAGAAATTGGCGGGGATGTGTCTCTTGTGGCTCACGGGGCTGTTAGGGTCGCACAGAAATCCCTCGGAATGGGAAAACGGGTCATTTTCGTGTTGCCACATTGCATAGGAACGCCATGAAACTTCCAGAGGCATTTGCAGCAGAAAGGCACGTGCACTCAAAAATTTTAATATTTTTCACGCATAGACCCCGTCAAACGCTAGAAGTTGGCGGGGATGTCTCTCTTGTGGCTCACGGGGCTGTTAGGGTCGCACAGAAATGCCTCGGAATGGGAAAACGGGTCATTTTTGTGTGGCCACATTGCATAGGAACGGCATGAAACTTCCAGAGGCATTTGCAGCAGGAATGCATGTGCACTCAAAAACGTCTATATTTTTCACGGATAGACCCCGTGAAACGCTATAAATTGGCGGGGATGTCTCTCTTGTGGCTCACGGGCGCTGTTAGTTAGGGTCGCACAGAAATCCCTCGGAATGGGAAAAGGGGTCATTTTCGTGTTGCCACATTGCGTACGAACGGCATGAAACTTCCAGAGGCATCTGCAGCAGAAATGCATGTGCACTCAAAAACGTCTATATTTTTCACGGATAGACCCCGTGAAACGCTAGAAATTGGCGGGGATGTGTCTCTTGTGGCTCACGGGGCTGTTAGGGTCGCACAGAAATCCCTCGGAATGGGAAAACGGGTCATTTTCGTGTTGCCACAATTGGCATACGAACGGCATGAAACTTCCAGAGGCATTTGCAGCAGAAATGCATGTGCACTCAAAAACGTGAATATTTTTTCACGGATAGACCCCGTCAAACGCTCGAATTTGGCGGGGATGTTTCTCTTGTGGGTCACGGGGCTGTTCGGCTCGCACAGAACTCCCTTGGTCCACCTGATTCGTGCATACAGGCAGCAACTAAAACTCTGTAAACCTGCTGTGAGGACATCTAAACAGTGGACCAGTGAGGCTGTGGAAGATTTGCGGGCGTGCTTAGACTGTACTGACTGGGATATGTTCACGACTGCTACCAATAGTCTGGATGAACTCACAGAGGCTGTGTACATCAGCTTCTGTGAGGACTGCTGTATCCCAACACGTACCAGGGTGAACTTTAACAACAACAAGCCCTGGTTCTCAGCAAAGCTCAAAAGGTTGAGGTTGGAGAAGGAGGAAGCGTTTAGGAGTGGGGATAGAGACAGATTCAAGGAGTCGAAGAACAGGTTTAGCAAAGCGGTGAGAGAGGCTAAACGACTGTACTCAGAGACACTAAAACACCAGTTCTCTACTAACGACGCTGCTTCTGTCTGCCAAAGGGCTCAGGCACATCACCAACTACAAACCCAGAG
>NW_027423020.1:440000-442500 GCF_048934315.1 Petromyzon marinus
GTCTAATCTATATAAGTGCTCTTGAAAAGGCTTCGTGTAAAAAAAATAGCAATAAAAAAATACCAAGTCTTCGTCTTGGAAAATAACAAAATCTAAAAGAAAAGTCTTCTTTGTGGAAAATAGTAAAATAAAAAACCAAGACTTCACCTTGGAAAATAACAAAATCTAATCTAAAACATCTTAAATAAAGCTGGTTTGTAGTCTTCTCTCGAACTGATGTAGTGCAAAAATAAAGAATTAAAATAACAAAGTCTAATCTATATAAGTGCTCTTGAATAAAGCTTCCTGTAAAAAATAGCAAAAAAAAAAATACCAAGTCTTCGTCTTGGAAAATAACAAAATCTAAAAGAAAAGAAAAGTCTTCTTTGTGGAAAATAGTAAAATAAAAAAAACCAAGACTTCACCTTGGAAAATAACAAAATCTAATCTAAAATATCTTAAATAAAGCTTATTTCTAATCTTCTTTGTAGGCAGAAAATAGTAAGTTACAGGACTCTCGAACTGATGTAGTCCAAAAATAAAGAATTAAAATAACAAAGTCTAATCTATATAAGTGCTCTTGAATAAGCTTCGTGTAAAAAATAGCAATATAATAAAAATACCAAGTCTTCGTCTTGGAAAATAACAAAATCTAAAAGAAAGGTCTTCTTTATGGAAAATAGTAAAATAAGAATATCAAGACTTCACCTTGGAAAATAACAAAACCATCTTGAAAAAAGCTTATTTTTAATCTTCTTTGTAGGCAGAAAATAGTAAGGCGAAAATAAAGTCCCCTCTAAGCTCTAAAGTAACAAATACGACGTGTTAAAAAAAAACTAACAATAAAAAAAAAAACCAAGACTTCGTCTTGGAAAATAACAATCTAAATTGTGGAAAATAGTAAAATGAAATAAAAACCGACTTCACCTTCGAAAATAACAAAATCAATCTAAAACAAATGACATCTTAAAACAAAACTATTATTTGTTTCGGAGGTTGTCTATGACTGTTCATAGACCGCATAATTTCCACAGAACATTCTCAGAATATCAAGAGAGAAAAGCAGCGTTCTGCGGGAAATCATCTTGGCCAGTGATGTCGTTCTGGGTTTGGTCAGGCCCAGGGAGGTAAGTACCTCGTTATTCTCAAGGGGCCACTTTCCTCTTGCCCCAACCGGGAATCCAAAGAATGTGACCTTGCTAGCCTTCGTCAGCACTTTGACTTGATCACCAAGAGGGGTATAGTACGAAACTTTGTGCGAGGCAGCATCTGACAAGGTATTCTTTGAAAGCTCAAAACGGACGGTGACATCGATCACAACCGCCTCCTCATCTTTTGCAAACACGAGGTCAGGCTTTCTCATCTCTCCCGTCTCGGATATGAACCGTGGCTCTTTGTATACAGACCAGCCCAATCTAGCCGCTTCGTCTGCCAGAATGTTACTGATCTTGTTATGTCGCGCAATTCTTGCTTTCTGTACTGCAGGACATTGACCGAGAATGTGCGAAAGGGACTCGAGTCTGGCAGAGCATTTCCTGCAGGAACGTAAGGCCCCATCTCTGCCTCTGTTCAAGCTTTCTCTTGTTGGGTAAATATTTGCCCTTAGTTGTAGTGCTGCGATAAAGAAGCATTGTTTAAAGCCGCACCATGGCCTCAACCAAGCATTACTGATTCTATCATGCGCAAAGTTTACAATGCCCCTTCCTTGAACCGGCTTTTCGCACCATCTCTGAAATTCATGCTCCCTCCAATCGCAGGGTCTCGGATATACAGGTTCTTTTGACACCGAGTCCCTGAGAACGAATGTTGGGATTGCATCACTGTCACCCCCTGCTCGTACCCACAAATTACGGTATTCTTCCTCCATACCCTGCGAGGACACAATATTACGGGTGATAGCATCGGACGAGTTTGCTATACGTTGCAGCCTTCTAACTTGAACCGAAGGGATTGTTTTTTCCAGTTTCAAGATGGCAAGGCCTCCGTCTCGGGCTCTGGCATATAACAGTCCATCACAAGTTGAAGCGGGAAGGTGGAGCCATCCTTTTACCGCCTTTCTAATCTCTTGGTCCAACCCACGGAGAGTTGATTGCTTGCAGTCCGAGTGGTCTGCAGGATATAACAATCTGGGTAGGGCATAGGCATTGAGTAGTTCAACCTTCTGAGTTGGCTTCAGAGGCGCCTCATCGATTTTCGAGATCCATGTCTTTAGCTGACAATGTAGATCAGGCTGTATAGTGCCAGTCCAAGGGCCAATTTTCAGACCAAGGTATTTCGTTGATTCATCAGGTTGGATCATATGGACATCTTTATTTTTGATAGTCCATGGGTCGCAGTTGTTCACCGTATATGAATCTTTGGTTGGGCTTATCATGAAGCCCTGGCACTTTCTGGCCTGAACCTCCAATCCCGATAGCCCACAAAATGATTCCAAGATCGCTAGATTGGCGGCCATACCAACCCAAGATTCGCTCACCAACACCAAATCATCAGCAAACGCAAGAGCTGTCACGTGGTCGGT
>NW_027423020.1:452500-455000 GCF_048934315.1 Petromyzon marinus
CAAAAATTTTAATATTTTTCACGCATAGACCCCGTCAAACGCTAGAAGTTGGCGGGGATGTCTCTCTTGTGGCTCACGGGGCTGTTAGGGTCGCACAGAAATGCCTCGGAATGGGAAAACGGGTCATTTTTGTGTGGCCACATTGCATAGGAACGGCATGAAACTTCCAGAGGCATTTGCAGCAGGAATGCATGTGCACTCAAAAACGTCTATATTTTTCACGGATAGACCCCGTGAAACGCTATAAATTGGCGGGGATGTCTCTCTTGTGGCTCACGGGCGCTGTTAGTTAGGGTCGCACAGAAATCCCTCGGAATGGGAAAAGGGGTCATTTTCGTGTTGCCACATTGCGTACGAACGGCATGAAACTTCCAGAGGCATCTGCAGCAGAAATGCATGTGCACTCAAAAACGTCTATATTTTTCACGGATAGACCCCGTGAAACGCTAGAAATTGGCGGGGATGTGTCTCTTGTGGCTCACGGGGCTGTTAGGGTCGCACAGAAATCCCTCGGAATGGGAAAACGGGTCATTTTCGTGTTGCCACAATTGGCATACGAACGGCATGAAACTTCCAGAGGCATTTGCAGCAGAAATGCATGTGCACTCAAAAACGTGAATATTTTTTCACGGATAGACCCCGTCAAACGCTCGAATTTGGCGGGGATGTTTCTCTTGTGGGTCACGGGGCTGTTCGGCTCGCACAGAACTCCCTTGGTCCACCTGATTCGTGCATACAGGCAGCAACTAAAACTCTGTAAACCTGCTGTGAGGACATCTAAACAGTGGACCAGTGAGGCTGTGGAAGATTTGCGGGCGTGCTTAGACTGTACTGACTGGGATATGTTCACGACTGCTACCAATAGTCTGGATGAACTCACAGAGGCTGTGTACATCAGCTTCTGTGAGGACTGCTGTATCCCAACACGTACCAGGGTGAACTTTAACAACAACAAGCCCTGGTTCTCAGCAAAGCTCAAAAGGTTGAGGTTGGAGAAGGAGGAAGCGTTTAGGAGTGGGGATAGAGACAGATTCAAGGAGTCGAAGAACAGGTTTAGCAAAGCGGTGAGAGAGGCTAAACGACTGTACTCAGAGACACTAAAACACCAGTTCTCTACTAACGACGCTGCTTCTGTCTGCCAAAGGGCTCAGGCACATCACCAACTACAAACCCAGAGCGCCCCACACCACTAACGACTCCCGCCTAGCCAACGACCTGAACGAGTTCTACCGTAGATTTGAAAGACAATTGGACTGTCCTGAACCACCCCTTCCCACCCAAGAGGCCCCATCCCCCACCCATACTACAGAAACGACTCTCTCCTTTCAGGAGGGAGAAGTTAATGGGCTTTTCAAGAGGCAGAATCCACGCAAAGCAGCCGGGCCGGACTCTGTCTCTCCAGCCACCCTCAGGCACTGCGCTGACCAGCTGTCTCCGGTGTTCACCAACATCTTTAACACCTCCCTGGAGACATGCCATGTACCAGCCTGTCTCAAGTCCTCCACCATCATCGCTGTGCCCAAAAAGCTAAGGCCAACAGGACTAAATGATTACAGACCGGTCGCCCTTACATCTGTGGTAATGAAGTCTTTTGAGCGCCTGCTCCTGGCACACCTCAAAGCCATCACAGACCCTCTCCTGGACCCCCTTCAGTTTGCCTACAGAGCCAACAGGTCTGTGGACGACGCAGTTAACATGGCCCTCCACTTCACCCTACAGCATGTGGACGCCCCAGCATCCTACGCCAGGATCCTGTTTGTGGACTTCAGCTCTGCCTTCAACACCATCATCCCTGCCCTGCTTCAGGACAAGCTCTTCCAGCTGAACGTGCCCTACTCCACCTGCAGGTGGATCACAGACTTCCTCTCTGACAGGAAGCAGTGCGTTAAGCCGGGAACAGAAGTCTCTGACTCCAGGTCCATCAGCACGGGAACTCCTCAGGGCTGCGTCCTTTGCCCACTGCTCTTCTCCCTGTATACCAACAGCTGCGCCTCCAATCATCTGTCCGTCAAACTCTTGAAGTTTGTCGGACGACACCACCCTCATTGGGCTGATCTCTGGTGGGGATGAGTCTGACTTTAGGTGGGAAGCTGACAACCTGGTGACCTGGTGTAGCCAGAACAACTTAGAGCTAAATGCTCTAAGGACAGTTGAGATGGTTGTGGACTTCAGGAAGAATACAGCCCCACTCACCGCCATCACCCTGTTAGACTCCGCAGTCAAAATTGTGGAGTCCTTCCGCTTCCTGGGCACTATTCTCTGCCGGGACCTCAAGTGGGAACTGAACATCAGCTCCCTCGCCAAGAGAGCTCAACAGAGGATGTACTTTCGACGGCAGCTGAAGAAATGCAACCTGCCAAAGACAATGATGGTGCAATTCTATACAGCGATCATTGAATCCATCCTCACCTCCTCCATAACCGTCTGGTACGCTGCTGCCACTGCCAAGGACAAGAGCAGACTGCAGCGTATCATGCACACTGCTGAGAAGGTAATTGCC
>NW_027423020.1:465000-467500 GCF_048934315.1 Petromyzon marinus
TCGGAATGGGAAAACGGGTCATTTTCGTGTCGCCACATTGCATGCGAACCGCATGCAACTTCCAGAGGCATTTGCAGCAGAAATGCATGTGCAGTCAAAAAAAAATTGATATTTTTCACGGATAGACCCCGTGAAACGCTAGAAATTGGCGGGGATGTGTCTCTTGTGGCTCACGGGGCTGTTCGGGTCGCACAGAAATCCCTGGGAATGGGAAAACGGGTCATTTTCGTGTTGCCACATTGCGTACGAACCGCATGAAACTTCCAGAGGCATTTGCAGCAGGAATGCATGTGCACTCAAAAACTTCTATATGTTTCACGGATAGACCCCGTGAAACGCTAGAAATTGGCGGGGATGTGTCTCTTGTGGCTCACGGGGCTGTTAGGGTGGCACAGAACTCCCTCGGAATGGGAAAAGGGGTCATTTTCGTGTTGCCACATTGCATAGGAACGCCATGAAACTTCCAGAGGCATTTGCAGCAGAAAGGCACGTGCACTCAAAAATTTTAATATTTTTCACGCATAGACCCCGTCAAACGCTAGAAGTTGGCGGGGATGTCTCTCTTGTGGCTCACGGGGCTGTTAGGGTCGCACAGAAATGCCTCGGAATGGGAAAACGGGTCATTTTTGTGTGGCCACATTGCATAGGAACGGCATGAAACTTCCAGAGGCATTTGCAGCAGGAATGCATGTGCACTCAAAAACGTCTATATTTTTCACGGATAGACCCCGTGAAACGCTATAAATTGGCGGGGATGTCTCTCTTGTGGCTCACGGGCGCTGTTAGTTAGGGTCGCACAGAAATCCCTCGGAATGGGAAAAGGGGTCATTTTCGTGTTGCCACATTGCGTACGAACGGCATGAAACTTCCAGAGGCATCTGCAGCAGAAATGCATGTGCACTCAAAAACGTCTATATTTTTCACGGATAGACCCCGTGAAACGCTAGAAATTGGCGGGGATGTGTCTCTTGTGGCTCACGGGGCTGTTAGGGTCGCACAGAAATCCCTCGGAATGGGAAAACGGGTCATTTTCGTGTTGCCACAATTGGCATACGAACGGCATGAAACTTCCAGAGGCATTTGCAGCAGAAATGCATGTGCACTCAAAAACGTGAATATTTTTTCACGGATAGACCCCGTCAAACGCTCGAATTTGGCGGGGATGTTTCTCTTGTGGGTCACGGGGCTGTTCGGCTCGCACAGAACTCCCTTGGTCCACCTGATTCGTGCATACAGGCAGCAACTAAAACTCTGTAAACCTGCTGTGAGGACATCTAAACAGTGGACCAGTGAGGCTGTGGAAGATTTGCGGGCGTGCTTAGACTGTACTGACTGGGATATGTTCACGACTGCTACCAATAGTCTGGATGAACTCACAGAGGCTGTGTACATCAGCTTCTGTGAGGACTGCTGTATCCCAACACGTACCAGGGTGAACTTTAACAACAACAAGCCCTGGTTCTCAGCAAAGCTCAAAAGGTTGAGGTTGGAGAAGGAGGAAGCGTTTAGGAGTGGGGATAGAGACAGATTCAAGGAGTCGAAGAACAGGTTTAGCAAAGCGGTGAGAGAGGCTAAACGACTGTACTCAGAGACACTAAAACACCAGTTCTCTACTAACGACGCTGCTTCTGTCTGCCAAAGGGCTCAGGCACATCACCAACTACAAACCCAGAGCGCCCCACACCACTAACGACTCCCGCCTAGCCAACGACCTGAACGAGTTCTACCGTAGATTTGAAAGACAATTGGACTGTCCTGAACCACCCCTTCCCACCCAAGAGGCCCCATCCCCCACCCATACTACAGAAACGACTCTCTCCTTTCAGGAGGGAGAAGTTAATGGGCTTTTCAAGAGGCAGAATCCACGCAAAGCAGCCGGGCCGGACTCTGTCTCTCCAGCCACCCTCAGGCACTGCGCTGACCAGCTGTCTCCGGTGTTCACCAACATCTTTAACACCTCCCTGGAGACATGCCATGTACCAGCCTGTCTCAAGTCCTCCACCATCATCGCTGTGCCCAAAAAGCTAAGGCCAACAGGACTAAATGATTACAGACCGGTCGCCCTTACATCTGTGGTAATGAAGTCTTTTGAGCGCCTGCTCCTGGCACACCTCAAAGCCATCACAGACCCTCTCCTGGACCCCCTTCAGTTTGCCTACAGAGCCAACAGGTCTGTGGACGACGCAGTTAACATGGCCCTCCACTTCACCCTACAGCATGTGGACGCCCCAGCATCCTACGCCAGGATCCTGTTTGTGGACTTCAGCTCTGCCTTCAACACCATCATCCCTGCCCTGCTTCAGGACAAGCTCTTCCAGCTGAACGTGCCCTACTCCACCTGCAGGTGGATCACAGACTTCCTCTCTGACAGGAAGCAGTGCGTTAAGCCGGGAACAGAAGTCTCTGACTCCAGGTCCATCAGCACGGGAACTCCTCAGGGCTGCGTCCTTTGCCCACTGCTCTTCTCCCTGTATACCAACAGCTGCGCCTCCAATCATCT
>NW_027423020.1:480000-482500 GCF_048934315.1 Petromyzon marinus
TGGCTCACGGGCTGTTAGGGTGGCACAGAAATCCCTCGGAATGGGAAAACGGGTCATTTTCGTGTTGCCACATTGCATGCGAACGGCATGAAACTTCCAGAGGCATTTGCAGCAGGAATGCATGTGCAGTCAAAAAAGTGAATATTTTTCACGGATAGACCCCGTGAAACGCTAGAAATTGGCGGCGATGTCTCTCTTGTGGCTCACGGGGCTGTTAGGGTGGCACAGAAATCCCTCGGAATGGGAAAACGGGTCATTTTCGTGTCGCCACATTGCATGCGAACCGCATGAAACTTCCAGAGGCATTTGCAGCAGAAATGCATGTGCAGTCAAAAAATTGAATATTTTTCACGGATAGACCCCGTGAAACGCTAGAAATTGGCGGGGATGTGTCTCTTGTGGCTCACGGGGCTGTTAGGGTGGCACAGAAATCCCTCGGAATGGGAAAAAACGGGTCATTTTCGTGTCGCCACATTGCATGCGAACCGCATGAAACTTCCAGAGGCATTTGCAGCAGGAATGCATGTGCACTCAAAAAATGTGATATTTTTCACGGAGAGACCCCGTGAAACGCTAGAAGTGGGCGGGGATGTCTCTCTTGTGGCTCACGGGGCTGTTAGGGTGGCACAGAAATCCCTCGGAATGGGAAAACGGGTCATTTTCGTGTCGCCACATTGCATACGAACCGCATGAAACTTCCAGAGGCATTTGCAGCAGGAATGCATGTGCACTCAAAAAAGTGAATATTTCTCACGGATAGACCCCGTGATACGCTAGAAATTGGCGGGGATGTCTCTCTTGTGGCTCACGGGGCTGTTAGGGTGGCACAGAAATCCCTCGGAATGGGAAAACGGGTCATTTTCGTGTCGCCACATTGCATGCGAACCGCATGCAACTTCCAGAGGCATTTGCAGCAGAAATGCATGTGCAGTCAAAAAAAAATTGATATTTTTCACGGATAGACCCCGTGAAACGCTAGAAATTGGCGGGGATGTGTCTCTTGTGGCTCACGGGGCTGTTCGGGTCGCACAGAAATCCCTGGGAATGGGAAAACGGGTCATTTTCGTGTTGCCACATTGCGTACGAACCGCATGAAACTTCCAGAGGCATTTGCAGCAGGAATGCATGTGCACTCAAAAACTTCTATATGTTTCACGGATAGACCCCGTGAAACGCTAGAAATTGGCGGGGATGTGTCTCTTGTGGCTCACGGGGCTGTTAGGGTGGCACAGAACTCCCTCGGAATGGGAAAAGGGGTCATTTTCGTGTTGCCACATTGCATAGGAACGCCATGAAACTTCCAGAGGCATTTGCAGCAGAAAGGCACGTGCACTCAAAAATTTTAATATTTTTCACGCATAGACCCCGTCAAACGCTAGAAGTTGGCGGGGATGTCTCTCTTGTGGCTCACGGGGCTGTTAGGGTCGCACAGAAATGCCTCGGAATGGGAAAACGGGTCATTTTTGTGTGGCCACATTGCATAGGAACGGCATGAAACTTCCAGAGGCATTTGCAGCAGGAATGCATGTGCACTCAAAAATTTTAATATTTTTCACGCATAGACCCCGTCAAACGCTAGAAGTTGGCGGGGATGTCTCTCTTGTGGCTCACGGGGCTGTTAGGGTCGCACAGAAATGCCTCGGAATGGGAAAACGGGTCATTTTTGTGTGGCCACATTGCATAGGAACGGCATGAAACTTCCAGAGGCATTTGCAGCAGGAATGCATGTGCACTCAAAAACGTCTATATTTTTCACGGATAGACCCCGTGAAACGCTATAAATTGGCGGGGATGTCTCTCTTGTGGCTCACGGGCGCTGTTAGTTAGGGTCGCACAGAAATCCCTCGGAATGGGAAAAGGGGTCATTTTCGTGTTGCCACATTGCGTACGAACGGCATGAAACTTCCAGAGGCATCTGCAGCAGAAATGCATGTGCACTCAAAAACGTCTATATTTTTCACGGATAGACCCCGTGAAACGCTAGAAATTGGCGGGGATGTGTCTCTTGTGGCTCACGGGGCTGTTAGGGTCGCACAGAAATCCCTCGGAATGGGAAAACGGGTCATTTTCGTGTTGCCACAATTGGCATACGAACGGCATGAAACTTCCAGAGGCATTTGCAGCAGAAATGCATGTGCACTCAAAAACGTGAATATTTTTTCACGGATAGACCCCGTCAAACGCTCGAATTTGGCGGGGATGTTTCTCTTGTGGGTCACGGGGCTGTTCGGCTCGCACAGAACTCCCTTGGTCCACCTGATTCGTGCATACAGGCAGCAACTAAAACTCTGTAAACCTGCTGTGAGGACATCTAAACAGTGGACCAGTGAGGCTGTGGAAGATTTGCGGGCGTGCTTAGACTGTACTGACTGGGATATGTTCACGACTGCTACCAATAGTCTGGATGAACTCACAGAGGCTGTGTACATCAGCTTCTGTGAGGACTGCTGTATCCCAACACGTACCAGGGTGAACTTTAACAACAACAAGCCCTGGTTCT
>NW_027423020.1:532500-535000 GCF_048934315.1 Petromyzon marinus
TTTTTCACGGATAGACCCCGTGAAACGCTATAAATTGGCGGGGATGTCTCTCTTGTGGCTCACGGGCGCTGTTAGTTAGGGTCGCACAGAAATCCCTCGGAATGGGAAAAGGGGTCATTTTCGTGTTGCCACATTGCGTACGAACGGCATGAAACTTCCAGAGGCATCTGCAGCAGAAATGCATGTGCACTCAAAAACGTCTATATTTTTCACGGATAGACCCCGTGAAACGCTAGAAATTGGCGGGGATGTGTCTCTTGTGGCTCACGGGGCTGTTAGGGTCGCACAGAAATCCCTCGGAATGGGAAAACGGGTCATTTTCGTGTTGCCACAATTGGCATACGAACGGCATGAAACTTCCAGAGGCATTTGCAGCAGAAATGCATGTGCACTCAAAAACGTGAATATTTTTTCACGGATAGACCCCGTCAAACGCTCGAATTTGGCGGGGATGTTTCTCTTGTGGGTCACGGGGCTGTTCGGCTCGCACAGAACTCCCTTGGTCCACCTGATTCGTGCATACAGGCAGCAACTAAAACTCTGTAAACCTGCTGTGAGGACATCTAAACAGTGGACCAGTGAGGCTGTGGAAGATTTGCGGGCGTGCTTAGACTGTACTGACTGGGATATGTTCACGACTGCTACCAATAGTCTGGATGAACTCACAGAGGCTGTGTACATCAGCTTCTGTGAGGACTGCTGTATCCCAACACGTACCAGGGTGAACTTTAACAACAACAAGCCCTGGTTCTCAGCAAAGCTCAAAAGGTTGAGGTTGGAGAAGGAGGAAGCGTTTAGGAGTGGGGATAGAGACAGATTCAAGGAGTCGAAGAACAGGTTTAGCAAAGCGGTGAGAGAGGCTAAACGACTGTACTCAGAGACACTAAAACACCAGTTCTCTACTAACGACGCTGCTTCTGTCTGCCAAAGGGCTCAGGCACATCACCAACTACAAACCCAGAGCGCCCCACACCACTAACGACTCCCGCCTAGCCAACGACCTGAACGAGTTCTACCGTAGATTTGAAAGACAATTGGACTGTCCTGAACCACCCCTTCCCACCCAAGAGGCCCCATCCCCCACCCATACTACAGAAACGACTCTCTCCTTTCAGGAGGGAGAAGTTAATGGGCTTTTCAAGAGGCAGAATCCACGCAAAGCAGCCGGGCCGGACTCTGTCTCTCCAGCCACCCTCAGGCACTGCGCTGACCAGCTGTCTCCGGTGTTCACCAACATCTTTAACACCTCCCTGGAGACATGCCATGTACCAGCCTGTCTCAAGTCCTCCACCATCATCGCTGTGCCCAAAAAGCTAAGGCCAACAGGACTAAATGATTACAGACCGGTCGCCCTTACATCTGTGGTAATGAAGTCTTTTGAGCGCCTGCTCCTGGCACACCTCAAAGCCATCACAGACCCTCTCCTGGACCCCCTTCAGTTTGCCTACAGAGCCAACAGGTCTGTGGACGACGCAGTTAACATGGCCCTCCACTTCACCCTACAGCATGTGGACGCCCCAGCATCCTACGCCAGGATCCTGTTTGTGGACTTCAGCTCTGCCTTCAACACCATCATCCCTGCCCTGCTTCAGGACAAGCTCTTCCAGCTGAACGTGCCCTACTCCACCTGCAGGTGGATCACAGACTTCCTCTCTGACAGGAAGCAGTGCGTTAAGCCGGGAACAGAAGTCTCTGACTCCAGGTCCATCAGCACGGGAACTCCTCAGGGCTGCGTCCTTTGCCCACTGCTCTTCTCCCTGTATACCAACAGCTGCGCCTCCAATCATCTGTCCGTCAAACTCTTGAAGTTTGTCGGACGACACCACCCTCATTGGGCTGATCTCTGGTGGGGATGAGTCTGACTTTAGGTGGGAAGCTGACAACCTGGTGACCTGGTGTAGCCAGAACAACTTAGAGCTAAATGCTCTAAGGACAGTTGAGATGGTTGTGGACTTCAGGAAGAATACAGCCCCACTCACCGCCATCACCCTGTTAGACTCCGCAGTCAAAATTGTGGAGTCCTTCCGCTTCCTGGGCACTATTCTCTGCCGGGACCTCAAGTGGGAACTGAACATCAGCTCCCTCGCCAAGAGAGCTCAACAGAGGATGTACTTTCGACGGCAGCTGAAGAAATGCAACCTGCCAAAGACAATGATGGTGCAATTCTATACAGCGATCATTGAATCCATCCTCACCTCCTCCATAACCGTCTGGTACGCTGCTGCCACTGCCAAGGACAAGAGCAGACTGCAGCGTATCATGCACACTGCTGAGAAGGTAATTGCCTGCAATCTACCAACCCTCGAGGACCTGCACACGACAAGGAGCATGAGGCGAGCGAGGAAGGTTGTGGCCGATTCCTCGCACCCTGGACACTCTCTGTTTCAGCTACTCCCCTCCGGCAGAAGGCTTCGGTCCATCAGGACCAAAACCTCACGCCATGAAGACAGTTTCTTCCCATCTGCTGCTGCCCTGTTACACTGATTTTAACATTTTATCT